>NC_046155.1:220171391-220293891 GCF_011064425.1 Rattus rattus | reverse complement strand
AAATGTTATTTTTTTACACTCCAATGCCCTGAATAGTTTTTTACTTTAAGTTAAATGGCATCATAAAATATTTTCCAAATATAAACCTGTTTACTGAGCTAATAAAGTAATTAGTTTGATTAAACTGATGGTCAACTCAAGCAAACAAATTCTGTCAACACAATCTGTGTTAACATAGGGAATATTTATAATTTAATACAAATTGTGTCCAAATGCAATAATTTATGTAGATGCATTCCTGGCCAGCCATGGCAAACTAAGCAACTGTTTGGAACATGCTTAGAAGCCAATTAAAAGATAAAATTGACAAAGATTAAATAAAATAAAACAGAGATAAGAACCAAAATTATGTACATTTATTTCATTTATGAGATGTACAATTAATTTGAATCTAAAGATAATAAAGACAAAAGAAAAATGAGCACATACAATGGAGAAGTTCTGGCCAATCAGGGCTGTTCAGGACTCTCCACCCACTCTAACCTTCTGAAGGTGTTGCTGTCTAGGCAGAGGGACATTGTGGGAGCTACTAGACTAAGAACTTGATTAATTTGGAATATCTAAGGGAAATGATGTAATGAGTAAAGCTCCTTCAATCTGGAAAAGTGGGTAGAAGAAAGTGACACCATTTGAGGACTTGAGTGTCATTAAGGATTATGAAGATGATGGAGGGAATCACGTGATAAGAAATGAGGTAGCTGGGTTCTGAGCAAAAACAGAAGGGTACAGAGCATCTCCGGATATACTAAGGAAAATCTACAACCATAAGGCACCTTGATATATTGCCTCAGGGAAAATTACCCAAACTTCATACAGTGGTAAAATAGTTTTATATGTATAAAATAGATCTTGGTAATTTGTGTGGACAGATTATTCTTACTAATTTATGACCACTTTGATAAGAAACTATTGACAGTCACTTGAGAATCTGAAAGCTTAATAATGAATTTATAATGAAAAGTAACACCTTAATCAAAGCATCACATGCTTTAGGACATTGCTTCATTTATATTGTGATAACATTTTAATTGTAATATGACCTCTCTTCAAAAGGAACTTTCATAATCAAACCACACAGACTGACAAGTCAGGAAAAGTCTGTCAATATAATGAAGGAAAATAATTCCCCAAAATAAAATTAACTGTATCCTTGAAAACTTTATGTGAAATCTCCAGTAAAGTAGACAGTACAGTAAGTAAATAGTTGTTTTTTAAAGAATGTAGAAATGGCAGAGAAACAATGGCAGAGAAATTAGGAAAAACATTGTTTTATAAAGAAAAGCATTTAATTGAAGATGGTTTATGTTTCATAAGTTTAGTCCACTGTCCAAATTGATAATCACACTCAGAGAGTGATTTAGCTAGCCTTTGTTTATTATTATTATTCTTTAAGTTTGTTTTACAGTCCAAACTTTATTCCCCCTCCTGGTCCACCCTCTTTTCCAAATCTCATACCTTCCCCTCTATCACATCTACAAGAGGATACCCCCACTCTGCCTATCTCCACCCCACTAGACCTTCCCATTCCCTGGGGCCTAAAGTCTCTTGAGGGTTAGGTCCCTCCCTCCTCCCTCCTGTGATTGCTTTCTTCTCTCTCTCAAGTGGGTTTGAAACAGCAATGGAGAAGTGTTCCTCTTTCTCCACATCTTCACCAGCATGTGCTATTAGATGAGGCTTTGATTTTAGCCATTCTTATTGGTGTGAGGTAGAATCTCAGGGTTGCTTTGATTTGCATTTCCCTGATCACTAAAGACTTTGAACATTTCTTTAACTGCTTCTCAGTCATTTGAGATTCCTCTATTGTGAATTCTGTTTAGTTTTACACCCCATTTTTTTTATTGAGCTCTTTGGTTCCTTGGTGCTTAGCTTCTTGAGTTCTTTAACACAATTCCCATCAAAATCCCAACACATTTTTTTCAAAGACATAGAAAGAGCAATTCTCAAATTCATCTGGAAAAGCAGAAGACCCAGAATAGCAAAACCATTTCTTAGGAATAAAAGAACTTCTAGTTGAATCACCCGCCTTGACCTCAAGCTCTAATACAGAGCAACAGTGATGAAAAACTGCATGGTAGAGGTACAGAGACAGGCAGGTTGCTCGATGGAATAGAATTGAAGGCCAAAAAATAAAATCACACACTTACAGACACTTGGTTTTAAAGAAAGACGCCAAAAATATACAATGGAAAAAAGAAAGCATCTTCAATAAATGGTGCTGGTCTAACTGGCTCTCTGTAAGTAGGAAAATGATAATAGACCCATATTTGTCTCCTTACACAAGAGCTCAAGTCCAAGTGAATGAAGGACCTCATCTTAAAACCAGATACACTGAATCTAACAGAAGAAATTTTCCTGAACAAAATGCCAATGGCATATGCTCTAAGATCAAGAATCAACAAATGGGGCCTCATAAAACTGCAAAGCTTCTGTAAGGCAAAAGACACTGTCATTAGGACAAAACGGCAACCAAGAGATTGGGGAAAAATTGTTACCAATCCTACATCTGATAGAGGGCTAATATCCAAAATATACAAAGAACTCAAGAACTTAGACTCCAGAGAGACAAATAACCCTATTAAAAATAGAGTACAGAGCTAAACAAAACATTCTCAGCTGAGGAATATCGAATGGCCAAAAAGCACCTAAAGAAATGTTCAACATCCTTAGTCATCAGGGCAATGCAAATCAAACCACCCTGAGATTCACCTCACACCAGTCAGAATGGCTAAGATAAAAATCTCAGGTGACAGCAGATGCTGGCATGGATGTGAAGAAAGAGGAACACTCCTCCATTGTTGGTGGGATTGCAAACTGGTATAACCACTCTGGAAATCAGTCTGGAGGTTCCTCAAAAAATTAGACATACTATTACCTGAAGACCAAGCTATACCTCTCTTGGGCATATGCCCAAAAGGTGTTTCAACATACAACAAGGACACATGCTCCATTATATTCATAACAGTCCTATTTATAATAGCTGGAAAGAACCCAGATGTCCTTGAAAAGAGGAATGAATTCAAAAAATGTGGTACATCTATACAATGGAGTACTACTCAGCTATCAAAAACAATGACTTCGTGAAATTCATAGGCTAATGGAATGAACTAGAAAATATCATCCTGAGTGTGGTAACCCAATCACAGAAAAACACACTTGGTATGCACTCATCAATAAGTGGATATTAGCCCAAATGCTCGAATTACCCAATTGCAATCCATAGACCACAGGAAGCTCAAGAAGGATGACCAAAATGCGAATGTTCCCACTCCTTTTTAAAAGGTGAAAAAATATCCATAGGAGAGGATATGGAAGCAAAGTTTAGAGCAACAACTGAAGGAATGGGCATTCAGAGCCTGCCCCACATGTGGCCCATATATATACAGCCACCAAAACTAGATATAATCGATGAAGCTAAAAAGTGCATGCTGAAAGGGACAGGATATAGATCTCTCCTGAGAGACCCATCCAGAGCATGTCCAATACAGAGGTCAATCCTAGCAGCAAACCACCGAACTGAGAACAGGACCCCCTTGGGGGGAATTAGAGAATTGATTGAAAGAGATGAAGGAACTTGCAACCCCATAAGAACAACAATGCCAACCAACCAGAGCTTCCAGGGACTAAACCACTACTGAAAGACTATACATGGACTGACCCAGGGCTTCAATTGCCTATGTACCAGTGAATAGCCTTGTTGGGGCACCAGTGCAAGGGGAAGTCCTTGGTCCTGCTAAGGTTGGACCCCCAGTGCAGGGGAATGTTGGGGGGTGGAGGTGGGTGCATGGATGGGGGGAACACCTGTATGGGGAAGGGGGAGGGGATGGGGGCTTATGGACAGGAAACTGGAAAAGGGAATAATAATATTTGAAGTGTAAGTAAAGAAATATATCTAATAAAATATAAAATGAAATAAAAAATATTTTTAAAAAAGAAAGAAAAAGTGAAAGAGCCTTCAACTCATTGGTATTGGGGGAAATTCCTAAACAGAACTTCAATAATTCAGGCTCTAAGATAAAGAATTGATAAATGGGAATTCTTGAAACTGGAAAGCTTCTATAAGGCAAAGGACATAGGCAATAGGGCAAATTGGCAACCTACAGATTGGCAAAAAAAAAAAAAACAAAAAAACAAAAAACAAAAAACAAAAACAGAAAACAAACAAAACAACAACAACAACAACAAAAAAGAAAACAAAAAACAAAACTTCACTAACCTCACATCTGTCAGTGGGCTAGCCTTTTTTGTTGTTGTTGTTGTTGTTGTTTAATGTTTGAAATAATCAGATAGGGAACCAAGAACCAAGGAAATAATGAAATAATAGTATAAAATTTAATGCATAATATATAAAAATAACAAGCACAAAGAAACATGAGTAGCAATTATTGTCCTGACTAAACACAAGATATATAAGTGTAGTGCTGAATTGTTAACCTTCTCTGAGACCCCAGTAGGTGACCCCTTGGCTCTGCACCTGCCCAAGATCTCTGGATTCACAAATGAAAAAAAAAAGCACATGCAATGCTTATATTTAATAGCCTTCACTAGCTCAATGGCTAGGCACTTTCAAACCTCCCTAAGACTATCATTCATTCCCTACCAATATTTCTGAATGAATAGGTGCTAAATCCCTACTTTATCTCTGTTCTCTTAGACCTGATTGGAGGAGTGGCACCAGAGGCCTTTTTTTGTGGATTCTTACAAATCTGTAGGCCTTTAAGTTTGATCTCTCTGCTTCCCCTTCTGCTGTCCTTTTTCTTCCTCTGCCTCCCTTGCCCAGGAATCCTAAAAGCCCCCCTTTATCCCTCTGCCTAACCGTTGGCTGCTGGCTCCTTACTAATCTATCAAAACCAAGTTAGGGACAGGGATCCTCAGCATTTGTTCAAGTAGATTCCTATGTGATTTTGGAAGTCGAAATGTGGCAAAGCATTATAACCAATCACCAACGACCAAGATCATCCAATATAAAGCAAATGCTTAAATTTCTTGTCAATAAATTTAATATAACCTACACATTATAGAAATAACTCACTATGCCGATCAATTAAATGAAATGATTTTTCATCAAGCTTGGACAAGTTACAACATAGACTACAGCTCAAATATACTTAAAGGAACACTTACAGAGAATAATTTTAATTTGAATTAAAGTTGATGCTGTAGATATGGTCCGTTTTACAGCATTTAACAAACATTTTCAAGTCTCCATGTTTAAAGTTATGCATCAGAAAACAAGAATAAAATAACATAAAAATAAAGCAACTTGAGTTTCAAATAAGAACATGATACATTTTCGTTATTACCAACCATAGGTCTTTTAAACATTTGTTAAATCTATTTATTTGGGGCATATCTGTCTATGTGTGACATATTCACACGGAGAGATAATTGATTCACTCCCTTCCTGTCATCCAGGGATCAGACTCCAGTTCTCAGTCTTGGTGGCAAAAACCATTACATACTGAGCCAACTCTCCAAACCCCTCGATATTATTTTTAATGTTGTTAGAGCTTTGCTATGGATATGCAGAACATAGCAGAAAAAGAATGATAAAGAGAAAAGTTGTTTAAAAGGCCATTAGTTCTGACAGTGAACTTATATGAAAATTCCAAAGGAACACATTGAAATTGTTTTTATTAAAGATATTCGGTACAATGTCTTACAATAAGGCAGCGGCACCAAAATCAATAAGTTTGCTGATATCAGAGATGGGTTGCTAATATTCTTTAACAAAATAAAAGCAATAAAATTTACATATATAGGGAAGACTATATTTATCATAAACTCAGAAGTAGCAAATACACAGAAAACTGTGTCCTGATTCTCATTTATATGCTTAAATGTCACAAGATCAAGTGTATTTATATAATTCAATTCCTATAATACTCCTGTGGAAACTTTCGCTCCTAAGTGTTATGATTTTCAATAGTAGTTATTATTCCTAATAGAAGTATGCGAGAACTATCAAAGAAAAATACATTTTTAAGAATATTATAGAGTATATCACACTTTGTCACAGTCTCAATATAATGTAGGATAAGTGAAAATAATTATCTTCATTTGGACTTTTGGCTTTGGGTAGAAGTAAGCTAATTAAATCTGTATACATGGCATACTGGATATTGTGGATGGCGTATGTCTCCTCCCACATTCACATGATGTTACTGGGATGGTCTATTGTAAGGTCACTAGCTTGACATGAGTAACATTCTGTTATAGGAACCAAATAAAACAAAACTGTGAAATAAAAAAAAAATCCTTTTGGAAGCCATTTTGGAAGCTGCCTCCCTGGCAGAACTTCTTCTGGGTATCTCATTCCTTCAGAACCAACAATTCCAATAAAAACCTTGGCTCCAGTTGTTGGGGGACCTGTTTGAAGACCGAGATGCAGATCTGCAACAACTGGAGGAGGGACTTAACCTGACTCTGTTTTCTGTCTGTGGATCCTCCTCCCACGACTGGGCAATCTTGTTTGGCCTCGGTATGAGAGGATGTACCACGTCTTGCAGTGACTTGATGTGCCAGAGTGGGTTGTCAACCACTTCTCAGAGCTGAAGGAGAGGGAAGGAATGATAGAGTGGGGGGGAAGAGAGTCAGGGCCGTGATCGAGATGTAAAGTGAATAAATAAATTAATAGAAAAAATAAACTACACAAAAAGAGTCTTGGCTCACCTCGTGGATATATTTTTTAACCACTAGACTACCGCATGGGTTACGATGCTACATACAGTCCCTGAAGGCAGCCTAAAGCTTCCTATCTCCAAATGGAGCCTCAGTTGATTCCTGATGTTACACTGCACCATCACAACATTCACGATTATTTTGATTAGACTAGGGGTCCTTGATCTCCCTAGTGCTGCAACCGTTTACTACAGTTCTTCATGCTGTGGTGACCCACAGTGATAACATAATTTTCATTGCTACTTCATAGGTCTAATTTGGCTACTGTCATGAATCATAGTGTAAGGACCTGAAAATGCTATACCAGTGACAAATTCAGGGTCATGACCCACAAGTTAACAAACACTGGCTAGATCATTGCAATTTTATTTTCCCAACCCTTTTCCTCAGAAAGGAGAGCTGGAGATTTCTTTTGCTACTTTGTAAATTTTGACCAGCCTAGTTTCCAGACTGCATGAGACACAGGAGCCCTGAGTTAGTATTAATTAGAAGTTCCTGTGTTTAGTGACTTAATTCTCTAGTGAGAAATTGATCATTCTTTCAAGAGTTTCCACCATAACTTTCTGTTTGATAATTACATAAAATCAGAGTCAATGGAAAATTCACCTCATCTCTATTTTTTCTACACCTCAGTTTTATTGCATTGGAACTTCATCCCTCCGTTTGCTGCTCCATCTCGGCAACTTTCTGACACAATTATAATTGCACCTTTACCAATGGCGGTGATGAATGGCAATATCTTTAGAATCTGACTCTGAAGCAAACCAAGACTTGATTCAAATGTTAGCTGTATTGAATTAAACGAATTTTAGAGAAGGTAATAGATATGCATTTATAATCTCTAAAATAAAACACAGTAGAACAGATGTATATGTCTTGTGCTTCTCAAATTATATTAGATATTAGGCAAACCATCTTTGTTTTCTATTGTGACAGGCAAATTCTATAGCTGTGGTCCAACACATATCATGAAGAAACTCTGTAACAGTCTATTGCCATTAGGAAATGCAATGCCAGTGTGCAATAATGATAAAATACAGCATTGCCTGTTATATCTCGTAAATGACTAGCACTGAAAAGTACCTTTAATTTAGTTTGTCAAATATAAATAAAACCATTAATGACTGGGAAACTTAAAATATAATTTCTTTATATTACTAAAAGATACAACGGCAAATATTGGTTCAGAAGAACGACACTGAAAATTGAGACAACATAAATACAATATTGATGCAATTGTTTAATCGATCCAGAGTGTTTTCATTTGTGCTCTACATTGCAGAAATTAGCAGTATGCAATTGTACCACGGGATTTGGTTTCCATATTCACAGAGCATCATTTACGGAAGGTCAATGCTATACAACAAATCATCACCATCTCTGTCTGCAGTAACTTAAAACTGGGTAAGAATGCCTAACATTGGAACTAAAGAGATGGCTGAGTGGTTATAAGCCCCTACTCCTTTTGCAGGATGAGGTCCTGGGCTTGGGTTCCAGCACATACCTGGCAGTTCAACACTGAATGTAAATCTAGTTCCAGGGATTCTGATGCTGTCCTCTGATTTCCACAAGCATCAGCACACACAAGAAGCACAGTCCTAAGCAGGCATGCACATACCCATAATTTTAAATAAAATCAAAAATTAAAATTGGCGCTAACATCCACTCTCTGTACCATCTGCTAACACAACACAACTCTGTGAACTCTAGCTCTGTGCCAGATTCATGTACTTTTCCTGCAAGGTGACACTCACCAATGACTTATACATGATGACTGTGCATATCCAACAGCAATGCTTACAACTATTTGCTGTTAGCATGGGTCTTATTTTTTAAATCCATGATATGAGTTCAGAGGACACAGAGAGTGTTTCCAAACTAACAAAACCATACATGAAAAGGGAGACATAACAACAGAATCAGAGGAAATTAAAAAAATCATCAGATCCTACTAAGGAAAAAAAAGCCTATATTCAACAAAACTTGAAAACCTAAAGGGAATGGAAAATTTCCTAGATAGATACTAGGTACCAAAGTTAAATCAGGAAGAGATAAACCATTTAAACAACCCAATAACTCCTAAACAAATAGAAGCAGTCATTCAAAGTCTCCCAACCAAAAAGAGCCCAGATCCAGACGGGTTTAGTGCAGAATTCTATCAGACTTTCATAGAAGACCTCATACAAATACTATCCAAATTGTTCCACCAAATTGAAACAGATGGAGTGCTACCAAATTCCTTCTATGAAGCCACAATTACTCTTATACCTAAAGCGCACAAAGACCCAACAAAGAAAGAGAACTTCAGACCAATTTCCCTTATGAATATCGACGCAAAAATACTCAATAAAATTCTTGCAAACCGAATCCAAGAGCACATCAAAACAATCATCCACCATGATCAAGTAGGCTTCATCCAAGGTATGCAGGGATGGTTTAATATATGGTAAACCATCAACATAATCCACGATATAAACAAACTGAAAGAGAAAAACCACATGATCATTTCATTAGATGCTGAGAAAGCTTTTGACAAAATTCAACACCCCTTCATGATAAAACTCCTGGAAAGAATAGGAATTCAAGGCCCGTACCTAAACATAGTAAAAGCCATATACAGCAAACCAGTAGCTAACATTAAACTAAATGGAGAGAAACTTGAAGCAATCCCACTAAAATCAGGGACTAGACAAGGCTACCCTCTCTCCCTACTTATTCAATATAGTTCTTGAAGTTCTAGCCAGAGCAATCAGACAACAAAAGGAGATCCGGGGGATACAGATTGGAAAAAAAGAAGTCAAAAATCACTATTTGCCGATGATATGATAGTATATTTAAGTGATCCCAAAAGTTCCACCAGAGAACTACTAAAGCTGATAAACACCTTCAGCAAAGTGGTTGGGTATAAAATTAACTCAAATAAATCAGTAGCCTTCCTCTACACAAAAGAGAAACAAGCCGAGAAAGAAATTAGGGTAATTACGACATTCACAATAGTCCCAAATAATATAAAATATCTCAGTGTGACTTTAACCAAGCAAGTGAAAGATCTGTATGATAAGAACTTCAAGCCTCTCAAGAAAGAAATTGAAGAAGATCACAGAAGATGGAAAGATCTCCTATGATCATGGATTGGCAGGATTAATATACCAAAAATGGCCATTTTACCAAAAGCAAACTACAGATTCAACGCAACCCCCATCAAAATTCCAATCAAAGTTTTCAGAGACATTTTTCAGATGTGGAGAAAGAGGAACACTCCTCCACTGTTGGTGGGAATGCAGACTGGTACAACCATTCTGGAAATCAGCCTGGAGGTTCCTCAGAAAATTGGACATTGAACTACCTGAGGACCCAGCTACACCTCTCTTGGGCATATACCCAAAAGATGCCCCAGCATATAACAAAGACACATGCTACACTATGTTTGCAGCAGCCTTATTTATAATAGCCAGAAGCTGAAATGAACCCAGATGCCCTTCAACAGAGGAATGGATACAGAAAATGTGGTACATCTACACAATGGAATACTACTCAGCTATCAAATTCATAGGCAAATGGATGGAACTGGAAAATATCATCCTGAGTGAGGTCACCCAATCACAGAAAAACACACATGGTATGCACTCATTGATAAGTGGATATTAGCCCAAATGCTCGAATTACCCTAGATGCACAGAACACATGAAACTCAAGAATGATGACCAAAATGAGGATGCTTCACTCCTTCTTTAAAAGGGGAACAAGAATACCCTTGGCAGGGGATAGGAAGGCAAAGTTTAGAACAGAGGCAGAAGAAACACCCATTCAAAGCCTGCCCCACATGTGGCCCATACATATACAGCCACCAAACTAGATAAGATGGATGAAGCAAGAAGTGCAGGCTGACAGGAACTGGGTGTAGATATCTCCTGAGAGACATGCCCAGAATACACCAAATACATAGGCGAATGCCATCATTAAACCACTGAACTGAGAATGGGATCCTCGTTGAAGGAATCTTAGAAAGGACTGGAAGAGCTTGAAGGAGCTTGAGACCCCATATGAACAAAATGCCAACCACCCAGAGCTTCCAGGGACTAAGCCACCACCCAAAGACTATACGTGGACTGACCCTGGGCTCTAACCACTTAGGTAGCAATGAATAGCCTAGTAAGGGCAGCAGAGGAAGGGGAAGCCCTTGGTCCTGCCAAGACTGAACCTCCAGTGAAAGTGATTTTGGGGGGTAAGGCAGTAATGGGAGGAGTATGAGGAGGGGAACACCCATATAGAAGGGGAGGGGGGGGCTAGGGGGATGTTAGCCTGGAAACCAGGAAAGGGAATAACAATTGAAATGTAAATAGAAATACCCAAGTTAATAAAGATGAAAAAGAAATTTAAAAAAAAAAATAAAAAGCGATCTACAGATTCAATGTAATCCCCATCAAAATTCCAATCTACTTCTTCATAGAGTTAGACAGAATAATTTGCAAATTCATCTGGAATAACAAAAACCTAGAATAGCTAAAACTATCCTCAACAATAAAAGGACTTCTGGGGGAATCACTATCCTTGAACTCAAGCAGTATTACAGAGCAATAGTGATAAAAACTGCATGGTATTGGTACAGAGACAGGCAGATAGATGAGTGGAATAGAATTGAAGACCCAGAAATGAACCCATACACCTATGGTCACTTGATTTTTGACAAAGGATCCAAAACCATCCAATGGAAAAAAGATAGCATTTTCAGCAAATGGTGCTGGTTCAACTGGAGGTCAGCATGTAGAAGAATGCAGATCGATCCATGCTTATCACCCTGTACAAAGCTTAAGTCCAAGTGCATTAAGGACCTACACATCAAACCAGATACAGTCAAACTAATAGAAAAAGTGGGGAAGAGTCTCGAACACATGGGCACTGGAGAAAATTTCATGAACAAAACACCAATGGCTTATGCTCTAAGATCAAGAATCGACAAATGGGATCTCTTAAAGTTACAAAGCTTCTGTAAGGCAAAGGACATTGTCATTAGGACAAAACGCAACCAACAGATTGGGAAAAGATCTTTACCAATCCTACAACTGACAGAGGGCTTATATCCAAAATATACAAAGAACTCATGAAGTTAGACTGCAGGGAGACAAATAACCCTATTAAAAATGGGGTTCAGAGCTAAACAAAGAATTCACAGGTGGGGAATATCGAATAGCTGAGAAGCACCTAAAGAAATGTTCAACAATTTAGTCATAAGGGAAATGCAAATCAAAACAACCCTGAGATTCTTCCTTACAGCAATCAGAATGGCTAAGATCAAAAACTCTGGTGTCACCAGTGGAAGGGGTAGCACTTGTCTCTGCCAAGCTGGACCCCCAGTGAACTGGATTATTTGGGGGGAGGGCAATAATGGGTGGAGGATGGGGAGGGGAACACCCATAGAGAAGGGGAGGGGAAGGGGCTAAGGGGATGTTGGCCTGGAAACCAGGAAAGGGAATAATATTTGAAATGTAAATAAGAAATACCCAATTTAATAAAGATAAAAAAAGACAAAAAATATTATTGAACACTGTATTTACTAAGCACAACACGTTCCAGGTTCATCTCTCTTTTTCTTTTTCCATAACTGATTTTTGATGAATTTTCTAAACTGCCGTAATTTTTGCAACTGCTTTGAATTGGCTGCGACTATATGTTATCTGTATCAAACTTAATATTTATATAACCATCATTTATTTATGTGTATTCGATAAAGAGATCATGTTCGTATTTTACATGGGAAACTACTATTGCACAAAATAGAATGTGAACAAATTTAGGGCACTCAAAGAATGTTATTAAATTTGAATAGTGTATTGCTTCTTTGTTCCGAACCTGAGGGTATCTTTCTGTTTGCTGTAAAAGATATTAGCAAGTATTAGAAGGATGTCAAGGGACAACACCAAATGAAGACTTTCCTAAAAGCCTGCACTAGAAATAGGGCTGGAATTTTGTACTTTTTATTCTTTTGGTGCATTGCTTGGAATATTTGCAAAAAATACTGTTTCATTATTTTTTTAGTTTATTTGTTTCTACTGAAGTCATATTCCTATGATTATGATACCCCAGTTGGTTTCTTTGGAAATTATAATGATATTAGAAACTGATTATGACTTCTTAATGAGACGTGCGGTTGGACCAGGCTAAATACACAAGCAATAAAAAGAATGTGTTTTCAAGCAAAGTCTTGAGTACTATTAAAGAACAAAGAGAATGGGAAACAAGGAAATGCAAAGATACAAATAAAAATAATAAGCAATTATGTTATGACTACCAATACCCCCTGCTGTTCCCATCAATGCCTCTGCTTCTGTTTTCTCTTCCAAATAATTATGCTTATCTGGGAAATATATCCGGCATACTCCAAAACGCTGCTTTCCTGTGATAATTAATTCCTTCTCTTTTAACCATACAACTTCATTGTATTTTTAAACACCATACATAAGATTTTACTTCAGGGTCAATCTAAAAACGCGTCAGTAATTTCGAGAGTTCAAAATTCAGAAAGATTCCTATTTCTGCAATGAAAAGTCCTGTAGAAAATAGAAGGGTGTGCTTCGTAAGGCATTTGTTTATTATAAACAGTTCTCCAAAGTTGTTCTACTGTCTCTAAAATGAACACACAAACGTTATCTAGTACATAGATTATAAAGAGTCAGTGAACCCAGAAATCTGATTTTGACTTCTGCCTATGACAAGGGAGCCACATTCATGAAATTTCAACAGTATCGTGCTTAAACAATAACTCAATAAACGCAACACCAATTGACAGTACAATGTCAATGGGAGAAATTTCAATGAGTTTCACCCATAGAAGAGCTACAAGCAACTAATGATAGAGAGAGGGAAACTTAGTCCCACTCAGGGATGACTAACCTAATTAATTATCCAACACTAAGTTGTCAGGCCCAAGCTATACACATACAAGAAACTTATCAGGCTGTCTTTACATATTTATTTCTTTACATAAACAAGTCCACTTCTTTCTGATGCTTTTCCCTGCTCTTGCGACACTTTTCTTCCCATTCCATTGCCTTGTCCAGCCTCAAACTGAGGTTTTTTAACTTGTATTATTATTTCACTTTCCTCCTGTTTGTTATCTTTGGAAGGTAAATATTTACTTATATAACACTCAGTAGCACAGTCTGACCACCACTCTCCTATACCACTACCTCCTACACTGTAGATGTGGGATAACGAAGATGGCACTAAGGAAATACTAACTCAAAATCAAATGTGTGATGACTCTAAGCTGCTTCCAGCAGTATCGTTTATGGTTTATATCAAATGATTTCCATGTAGCTTGGGTTTCGTCAGTCACTATGTACACTGGAGCCAGGGCATGCTGTGTAGTAGACAATAATGCTGCCTGACATACCATAGCTGAGATTAGAGAGGATTGTATATTACTAAGTACAATGAAGTTACTATACACACAAGGTTTTCTGTGTTCATAAAACTATAATGCTTATTTTTTGGGGAAATGAGGCTTTTAAATTCTTCACTCCATTGTTTGTTAGCAGGTAAATATTAAATTAATATCTAAGGGCTGTACTGTTTTAGAATTATTAGTTTGAAAGTAGATGTTTTGATTGATGACAAGTTTCATAAAAAATATTGGTAAATGACTTTTGACTTGTTGTTAGAGTCGAATTTCCAGTAATTAGACAAAATTTGGGCATGACAGGCTGTGAAATGGTGCAGTGTAGAATTATCAGAATCAATTAATAATTGCAAACATTTTTCACCTTTGAATAGTGTTTAAAATGCTCCCCATTGTAAAGTATCAAACATTCAGTCGAGGTGTAAAACCTGGGCTGGTGGGTGATCTCAATGCCTAATAGATGTTGCTTTTCTAGATGTTGTGGCTCTGATTCTGAGCCCCCACTTGGAAGATCACAACTGTCCATAATTCGCATTCCAGGGCATTTCTTGCTATTTTCTGACATCCACAGATGCCATGTATGTAAGTAGTACACAAGCACACATTTAGGCAAAATACATGCAAGTTAAATGAATAATAAAAATAAATAAATGCAACAATATACTCTTATGCATTTTGAATACTTTATGTGAAGTTAAATATACACACCTCATCTTATTTATATATAAAGTAACTATCAGCTTTAACAAACAGAACTCTATGTACAGCAAAGTATTGTTTTAAAATAACGTTTTTAAGATGTATCATCTACTTTTGATGTAGCCTTCTTTCCATATTTATTCAAGAGATCTAGTAAAAAATGTGTAGGTGAGAAGAGATTGTGTGTGAAAAAAATTAAGAAGCCTTGTTGGAGATGATTCCAAAAGAAGAAAAAGATGTCTATATGTACACTTACATGTTGTTGTTTTTTTAATTTTTAAGTTTAGTATGTTAAACTTCTTTTTAAAGTTATTTATTTCCCCTTTCCCTTTCCTATCTCCAAGGCCTCCCAGATACTTGTCCTTGCTCTCTTTTAACAATATATTCCCCTTATTATTTTTTTAAATTAGAGTATGTGTCATGTGCCTATGTATAGACATGTTCACTCTAGCACAGGTGCCTTTCAAACCAGATACACCAAATACCGTTGACCTGGAGTTACAGCTTGTCATGAGATGCCTTTGATGGTTCTGGGAAATGCAGTTTGGTCCTTTTAAGAGAAGATTATGCCGGTACCTTTTGAGCCAAATCTCTAGTTCTCACATTTCTTGCTTTTAAAAACACTAAAGTCCCAGGAATCTATGAAAATCGGTAAGAGTACTATCTGCATGGGATGTGGAACCTGAAATGGTCACCTCCTGAAACCAAGCAAAACTTCCAATGGAGGGATGTGGACACCAAACCAAACACAAAACCTAAGATCCACAATTTGTCCTGACTATGCAATATGCAGAGATAACGATGGAGCAAACACTGAGGGAGGAGACAGCCAATAACTAGTCCAACTGGAGCACCATCCCAGGAGAGAGCCAACCCCTGAGAATATTTATGATATTCTTTTATACTTGCAGATAGGAGTCTAGCATAGCTTTCCTCTGAGAGGCTTCACCCAACCCCTGATAGAAATATTAGGCAGAGCTAGGGAAGTGTTGAGGAAGAATGGGAGGAAGAATTGAAGGAGCCTGAGACATAAAGGAGAACACAGAACCAACACATCTGGGTCCTTAGGGACGTACAGAAACTGAATTCCAAACCAACAGGCATGCCCGGAATGGACCTAGGCCTCTTACATACTGTAACAGGTTTGCAGCTTGGTCTTCATGTGGGAGCCTTAACAACTGGATCAGGGGCTGTCTCTGACTCTGTTGCCTGCCTTTAGATTGCTTTCCTCTATTTGGTCTGCCTTAGATAGAAAATGAGCCTACTCCTAAGGCACCACAATATGCCAAGGCATCTGGATATCCACAGGCGGTCTCTTCTCTGAAAATAAAAGAGGAGATGGGGGAAGCCTGTATGAGAGGAGGAAACTGGGAGGAGAGAAAACTGAGGTAAATGAATTCATTAATTAAAAAGCAAACAAACAAATAAACAAAACCATTGAACTCTCCTCTTTCTCTATGATGTCTATTGCTCTGTTTAGTTGACACCAAGTTTCTATGTTTTATTTTATTTTTAATAAACAAACACACATTTCAAGGATACTTCACACACAGGAAGCCTACAGTGAACCTTTTCTCATGACATGAGAGAGACAAAGGGTTCGAAAGAATCATATGTCTTGGGAATTTGTAAGGAACACAATCATACTGGCCGAAGCCCTGCACCACATGCTGAATGATAAATATATCGGTACCTATGGAGAAGCCAGTGCTACCTAGGTCTCCACTGAAGAGTACAGTTCGAAGTTATTTTCATTCTACTACCAAAATCATGCTAAAAAGTTCCAACGAGCAGGAAGCATATGGACAAAATACTCAGGAAACAAAAACCTACACTTCACTAATTCACACGTCTGTTACAGTACAAGAAACACTTTTGGTTTAGATCACCCAACTTTGGGCTGGTCCTACCACATCTGGAGTTCCAAGTTACCAACTAATAGAAAAGTAATCAAATCCCATGTTATCAACCAAATAAAGTCAGGTTCTATAGACTTCCTTCTCAGCCTCAGTTCCTTTAACCCAATCCCACCCCATTTTAAGAAGTGCTCCCTGACATTAGTGTAGCCTGGCACATTGAGATGAATTTAATTAATATCCCAAAGTTAATATCAGCCTCAAACTTCCTTCAGTGGAGACAAGTTTCAGATTATTACAATCAAAACTTTCTGATTAGTCTCAATCTCACCAAACCTTTCCCTAAATATTTGCCTAATTATTTCTTTAAAACTTTATTTTTCTCCTAGTTTATCTAGTAAAAAGATTTATAGCTGTTTTAAATCTACAAATTCATTTTCGCACATAGAAATATACTATGAAGGAAGAAGTTAGTTATTTTTTCTTTACTTCTTTTTTTGAAGAAGTGATATTTTTCACTTAACCTGGTGTGCTCTGTGTAAATCTACATTATCTTTAAACTTCATCAACAATGTCTTGGGTGCGTCCATAACCTGACAGTGATAAACGGTGTCACAGTAAACATGGATGTTATCTCAACTATCTAATGATTTTTGAATCCATCAAGTGGCATACCTGGATTATACAGTAGTTCAGTCTTTACATTTTCATCAGAAATAGTAGGAGGACTGTTTCTAGGAACCCCAAGAGCTTTCCTGATAGAATTTAAGACCTCTGCTATGGAAGGAATTGGATATAAGCTGGTCAAAATAACATGGCTTGGGGATTTACAAGCCCTAGAGAAGAGACTGTGGATTTTATTTTTCTATGTGATCATTAAAAATAATATTTGCTTTCTAAATATGAGTGTGTGTTTGCATGTGTTTGTGTGGGTCTGTTGGTAGGAGTATGTAGGAGTATGGATGTAGTATGTAGGAGTGTATGGTTTTGGGTGTGTACATGTATGGGGTCTATGTGTGTGCTACTCCCAATCTTATTAAAATGAGGACTGAGTAATATAGAGGCAAGTTGTTAATCAAATAGTTAAAGAATAAATTTAAGTGCTCAAGACACAGACAGAACATCTATAGCTATTCTTCTCTGACTTACACCTCAGGGAACACATTGGCAGGAGGGTGAGGAAGTGCTGTGCAGTGCTGTTTTTCAGACACGATATGGCTATGGTAGGTTTTCAGGCATTCCTAGCTACCAACAAGGACATATTCATTATAGTAGATGTTCGAACATTTTTTGAATCATGATTTTGTGGTCAGTGTCTTTGGGATATTCTTGTTAAACTGATGTAAACAAGTCTTAGATAGATACTTTAATTCATTAAAAGTATAATAGCTGTTACAGTGCAAAAATAACAAGGAGAATTGCAAAATGATTGAAAAAAGGGGTCTAGATCAATACATAAATCCAGAATACTATAAGCTAGTAACATACATCGAAAGCTTGATAAACATTTCAGTCTCTTGTCCCAGCAGTCTGGTCACCCTGGAGCTACTATTTCTCTGGAGTAGTAAAGTGAGCAGCTGTTAGTCAGATGAGTGACGTAAAATATCTTCACCTCATCATCGAAACAAGTTTCTACAAAATTGGATTTTTGTAAGAAGCAACAATACTTCCAAGCATTCTCTGGGATGTTATTCAAAATCTTGTATATAACCACTGGCATGAAAGTTGCCAACCAATCTGAACACATATTAACCCTTTTAGAACACACTACACCCATAAGCAGCTAACTATGCAACCTGGCTAGAACTGGCTCTGTTTGCGCCAGGTTTAAATGAGAATTAAAGAGGAAAGTACTTCTAAGCACGATAATAGTTTTAAAATAGTCTTTTCTGATACTACGTGGCAGAAAACTTACTCCAGACTTTCTTTCTTTTTTTAATTTTATCTTACCTTATCTTCCAACCAGATGATAAGAAGAGCCACTAATGTGGCAGAAGTTAAATTGGGCCTGGAAATAATTTTAGGCACGCCAACTTTTTGAGTATTTCGGTTGCAATGCCAACTGGTATTACTGGAAAAAAACAGTACCTATGAAATATTAGCATATGAGCAGCGATGGGCTTTTACAGGATGTGATCATTCGCCTGAAAATATTAATTAGATTGAAATGAATGTCTTCTTTGGAAATCATTTGTCTCGTGATATAATTCAGTACTTTCTTTCTTAGACTTTTACCTGTTCCTGTAAATTGAGATAATTAATTCGAAGAATAAAGAATTGAAAATCAAGTGAAAAATACTAAAAAGCACCCCACTACTATTTTATTGTTTATTAGCTTTAATTACCCTTATTATTATTGTCACCAAAAATTATAAATAAGACACAAAAGAGACAGTGATTAAGGAAAGGTATTTCATGACATCCACCGGACGCTGTTCCTGGGCCATGTGCTTTTTTTTTTTTTTCTTTTTTTTTTTTCGGAGCTGGGGAGCGAACCCAGGGCCTTGTGCTAGCTAGGCAAGAGCTCTATCGCTGAGCTAAATCCCCAACCCTGGGCCATGTGCTTTATCTGCCTATTTCTCCAGTTGTGTTCCCTTTCTTCTCTTTTTGCTTCACTATTCTCACAACTGAGAGTGAATAAAATGCATCGTTCTTTACAAGACGATAATGATTTATAGTACTGTTTTCCTTTCCTTATACTCTTTATTTTAGAAGGTTCCGAAGGACACAGTGAGAAATATTTATTTTGGAAGCTCTTTCTTGGGTTTTAAGAGTTTCGTGTAGACTGACAAGCTCTACAAAATAAGACCACACTTGGGCATCTACAAACACCCATAATGCATATGCACTTTTTATATAAAAGAGAATAAGATGCTTAGTAATAACAATATGCATATGGTACTTATTGCATTAACAATAAAATGTCAGTCTATGAATGGGCCAGGTGATTTTGAGTTTTGCCTCTGTTCCAAAAGGAAAATTAAAAAATAACCAGTGCAACATAATCTCCAGGAAACGTCTACTGAAATTTTTGAACAGTACCAGTTTTATTCATGAACTTTTTTGTTTTATTTTGTTCTCAGAATAAGAACTGTGGGGTTGGACACAGTAAGTTTATTTTATCACTTTTAATGCAAAGATTATTACCGTGATTTACATATCTCACTAAGAGCCGGAAGCTTCCTGCTGTGGCTTTTCCCACCAATGTGCTACAAATTAACAACCAGGCTACATTAAAACAAATGAAAAACAAAAGTTAATTCTTTTCAATGTAAGAAAATATTCTGCCTTTGAGACTATAAAATTCCCTCAAAATTATTCCCAGAAAAAAGAAAAGAGAAATTTTTTTGTGCAAATTACATTAATGTTTTAGACTCATACAAAAGAATGCCATCATTCTCAAGAAAATGTAGTCGAACCAATATTGATCATCAGAAATGAAGTCATTGATGGTGAGGCTGTGAACTAAACCAAAGTTTCAAGAGAAAACACTTGATACCGGTAATACTTCTAAAACCACTAAGACCTTAATAACCTAAGAGTAGTTATGGGAGCTATGAAGGTTTTTCCATAATCTGTAATCTCTATTTATACCATCAGTTCCTGGTAAGCTTGTAGTTAGATGATTTAATGTAGATCACCCTAAATCAAGACAAGGAAATATCACTTCTAGAAACTGTGATATTATTCATTAGGCACCAGAGACATAATGATGATTTTTTTATGTCTCTTACTTCCTTTTGAAGCAGATCAATTTTACCCTGCACATTTATATTTAAATAAATTAAATTGCATGTCAAATGAAGTTAGCATATTTCTTTGAACTATAAAACACCTTCCAAAAGACTTTTTTGGATGTCGTTAATGTTTCTCATCATAAAATAAATATACTGGTCCTAAAATGATTTCTCTATAAACAGACTATGAAGTCACCAAAGCAAAAAGTTGTTATAACTCGGTTTAAATAATGTATCCCAGTTATTTCAGTAATTAATGAACTTAATTCAGACCGGATGCATCTTACCTTTTACCTTGTGTTCCTGGTAGAATAACAGAATTTCATTAATTTATATCCAATTTTAGGTACCTTCTATAAAAAGTAAAGAGTGAAATAATAAAATGAAATATGTTTTATGGGAAAACTGCTAATTAAGATCAAAGTCTACCTTTGATGGAATTGCCTTCTGGCACATAATGGGGGACATCCTTCCTTAACAGTTATTCCTTCTCTCAGCTCACAGATGCCTCTACCTGAGGAATGACACATAGCTTCAGTTAGTTTGTAGGATCAGTTTCCTCTCTCTTGACATAGCCTGTTCAGTCAGCACATGAGAGTCCTGAAATGCTTCCCCATGCTAATGAGGCATTCTGTATAAGCCCTGAGCAATGACCTCTGCCCATCCTGGATGTCTCTACCCTCAGCCCCCAGAACATTAAAAACCTTCAATCACCCTAACTAAAGTTAATCTGCTAACTGACAAGAGTCCCAGTATGCTCATTCTCTATACATACACATACCATACATACACATACCATACATACACATACCATACATGCACACTGTGCTTCTGAATCCCCTGTTCTGCATCTCTGCTCCCACCACCCTCGGAGATAGAATCAGCAGATGATGCATGAGATGAAGGAGACACACAAGTAAGCACAAATAATTCTCAGGAAACATTGGGTTTTAAAAGAAAGATTGAAATAGTTTTTATAACATTTTAACTACTGTACATAATCATGTATTTATTGCTAACTGACATACAGATTAACTTATTTCCTATGGATGAAAGTCAACCAAGCAAAAGGAAAGCATTCTTACAATTTCCTTAGTGTCCTATAATACAGATATATTCACTAGACATTAAGCTATATTATATAAAGTGTATTACATGAACTTTTATGTATTTAAACAAAATTCATTTAAGAAGTCACTAAATCAGTTCGATATCTCCACTGTGTTTAAAATACGTTCCATAAAATTATAGTTTTATCTACATTAAAGCTATTAATTCTAAGTGAGTATGATGGAATTTTCCTGGAAGACCAACACAGAGGAGGCTGAGAAGAAATGTGCATTTCTGTGCCATATAGGATATTTTTATTTCATAAAACATTAAATATACAAAATTACACGGAGGCGTAAAAAATAACTATGAATTCCATTCTCTCAATACTCATAAGAATTATATATCTACATAATATATTTTATCTATGTAAATTATATATTATAGAGACAAATTATCTGTATTATATAGACATATGCATACATATTAGAAAAATAGAGATAATATAATAATAATATATCTATATATATAATCTACATAAAATATTACATGTAAATATGGGTAAATCTGTATTACATAATATAGATATATCTGTATTATAGATAATATATCTAGATAATACAGATGTATAATATAGATTTATGTAGATATCTACATAAATGTAATAATTATGTAGAATTCTATAATTATATAATACAGGACATAACAAACGATATAAAATGTTAATTAACAAGATTAAAAATGAAAACAATCCATTTTCCTAAAAATATACTTGGAAAAATGATTCAGCGAATTATAAAGGAGTTTCATAGTGAAAAGGAAAATATAGGAAAAAGTTTCACAATGTTCTGTGAATAATTGATCAGAATAAACATTATATATCATAAAGCTGGTGAGTGATTTTGAAGAGAACAACTCTAAATTACAGGAGATGTGCTTAGCTTCATCCAGTTATTATAATATTACCGTGATATTATAATGATATTTAAGAGAAACAACAACAGAAGCCATGTGCCTGAAGGTGCATGGATGGTGCATCATAAAATGTATAGATCAAAGCAATGACCTCATTCAAGTCAATTAGAAGAGAAAAACTGTGAACAGCTGTAATTGCTCTTTCAATATTTATTAGAAAGATCTCCTCATTGAAAGAGCTTGATACTAGAATCCAAATAAATTAATTGAGAAATGGAAAACAATAGATATAAAACCAATTTGTACACGATCTTACTTATTCCAAATTTAGAGCAAATTCATTATATAGAAAAGCAGAATTGAATAAAAAGCTCTGTGACCATTAGATGGTCAATTGGAAAAGAAGACTGATCACTTACGTCATGATTTCTACAAATTACTTTAACTTTCATCATAAACATATCTTGGAAGTAAAGTGGTACTTTTTTTCTCTACATAGCATCCTCCTTTACAACTCTGATAGAAGTAAAGTTTACTAAGTAGGACATAGAAAACACATAATTTGTTTGTTTGTTTGTTTGTTTGTTTAAAGCAGAGTTTATCAGAATAATATCCTTGGCTGTCCTGGAACCCACTTTGTAGTTCAAGATGGCCTCAAACTCACAGAGATCTGACTGCCTCTGTCTCCTTGGTGCTGGGAATAATGGTTTGTGTCACTACTCCACCTACCGAAACAGCATTTTTATTTAAAAGTACACCGTGTTCAGTTTCATAATTAAATATAGATGATTTTGATCGTCATAACAGACTACTATCAGATTCAGTAAAGAAGCACAGAATGTCACAAGATATCACTGATGTTATGTCTGGTCTCAAAGAAAGCCGAACACAGAGAAGTCAAAGGTAAACCAATAATAGAGAATTGAAATTTTTTTCTTAAATGTTTAAACAGGTTAGATACATTTAAACCTGTGTAAAGATGTTCAATAGCTTTACTCTTCTGGGAAAAAAATGTTAACTATAGTCACAGTACAATATCAACATGACTACACCCATGACAAAACCTGAAAGCATACAGTGTGGGAGAAATGGTACCATGTCACCAGACAAAAAGTGGGAAGGTTGAGAGGATTCCGAGCCCTGGTAAGTTCTCTTATCTGAGAATTATAGGCGTTTCATCTTGTACAGACTCGGTTCCAGTCCTGGAGCATGTGAACAGGACCCCTCAAATGAGGATTATGACAACTGGTCACATGACACAGAGCAGAGTTCTTCATGCTAATGAGGTGTCTAGATGAGCCGACTCTGAGGGCTTAGACAATAAACTTCCCTTCTTGGACATTCCTTTCTGCAAAAAGTACTTAGTCTCTGGTCCACGCTGATTAAGTCGAATGCATCCATTCTTCATTACCAATAAAGTTTGGACAAGTAAGGACTAGCGCTCTCATCAAGAACAGTCATCCATTGGGGAAATCCTTGTCATACAGAGCCTCACATTCTAAGTCTCTGACAGAAGGCCCCTCTGCTTTCCAAACATGGAAACTCACCCCTAAGCTAAGTTGGAGTTCCCTCTCACTCTGGCCACAGTCTCATCACTAGCCCATGGGCCCCCTCTGTTCCTGACCTTCGTGCTGGGTTTTCCAGGAGTTAGGGAACTCCAGGTTTGGCCTAAGCTGATCTAGTCTGTCACCTGATGTGGGGTCCCCATCTTAGGTTATATTTTTAGCCTAGCAAGTGCCTCCTGTTTCTCTGCCAGAGTTGCATTCACATATAGCAGAGGTGAGGCAAAACTCAGATAAACAATACATGATTATGAATTACCTGAGTTAATTCCAGAAACACAAGCAAAATATTGAACCTACGCTAGGTTAAGTAGATAGCCAGATTCAATAATTTTTTTCAGATATAGATATTTCAGAAATATTCTAAAAATAAACGTAGTATCTATATCGAAGACAATTAGTATAAGCTAATAGAACAAATTGTGTAGTTTTAAATGTTCCTTGAGTATCCTTCTACACCTTGGAGCTGCAAGAGAGTTGGTGTCATTGGCTTGAGAAGCCAAGGGCTGATTGTACAGACTCTGGTCCTCCTGGGAATGGCCAAAGACTTGAAGAACTTAAGGCAGATTAGTTAGTTACACATTAAACACTGAAGCATAGGAACATATGTTCTTTGCTTTTTCTTCTTTCTACACAGCCTTTAATGAAAGGAATGATATCCAACCATTCTGGAAAGAGCTTTGTAATTTACTCATCTAACAAATCGAAAAGCTAACTTTTATATGAAAGCTTGTATAAAACCACACTAAGCAGAAGATTAAACAGTATGATAAAAAGCAAAAGAAAATAATGAATGTATTCAATGCTAATTACTTTCTTTGGTCTAATGAGCATATTGAATGAAAATAAACCACTTAAAGATCATAGATAGCATATAATGTCATTCCAAGAAAAAGTTAAAGCTTATGCTAAATTTACACATTGGAACAGAAAATAGAGGAGGGACGTTTGTGGGAAATTCAGACAGGGAAGAGGTCTCATTGAGTGCTGGGGTTGGAATTTGTTCTTCTCTTACAATAAGTGGTGTCTTTGTAGGTTAAATATGTTCATTCCACTCAAAGTCCAACCTTTCATATCTTTTGAAAATCTAGACTATGCTTACTCTGCCACGTGGTATGTTTAATGGCTCTTGACTTCAGAACAGTACAGAGTTAAGGTAACAGTTTATGTACAAACTATTATAAATGATCTTTAAAGGGTTAGCATATAACATAAAACATGTTTGTCCCCATGCACAAAGGACCAGGAGTGGACACAGCATTGCCATCTACAATGTTCTCAACAAGAACAAGACAAGTAAGTTACAGACCTACAAAAAGGCAAAAGTCAATCCTAGTGTTTTAAATGGGCTTACGGTTGTGTTCTGGGCTGACATATAGCTATTCCTGGCTATATGTAGTCATATGTGGCTCCTAGGTTGAAAATCCCTTCAACAAAAGGAAAAGGTATCTCAGGTTATTCCAATTCCTGAAATAAATCTTAAGGGTTATTGTTGAAATGAGATAATTCATATGCCATGATAACAATGTTATTGCCAAGCAATTAACTTCAGACTGTAATGAATCCTTGTTAAGAATAATGGTGAAGGACTGTTCATGAAAAGCTAAATTGTTTCTTTACCTGTTGCTATTCATCTAGAATAGCTTTGGTTATAGATCATTTATTAATATGGGTTATTTTAATGAGTAATTGAAAAATACAGCAATTTCTCACAAAAGCTGCGACATTTTCATTGTAGTTCCTTAGTTAAAAATTGATGAGAAGGAGTCAATCAGCGAATAAATTGGTTAGAGATATTTCCGTATTCTCAACCTAGCTCCTTATCTCATGAATCCAACCATTTAAGGTCCTAGCAATGCATATATTAAGTATAAAAAGTTAAGGCTTTTCACTTTAATCTGCTTTTTCACTTTTTCAAATGTGCTGGAACCCATTCAAAGTCTGAAGTATCAGGAGTAGAAGATGTCCACTCAGAGGAAAAGGGGAGGAAAGATGGGGGGAGGTACTCCATGAGGGGACAATTGAGAGAGGGCAGCATTTGGGATATAAACAAACAAACAAGAAAGGAAAACCTCATGCCTTCAGTGACTTCTGACTTGATCATCATTATCATAATCATTCCTACATATCACCACCATAATCATAATTCATATTAGTATTAGAACATTTAGTAAGTAATGAACTCCAGATAAGGAAACAAAAAGAGTACAATTCAATCTTCCTTAGGGGCTCATGGTTGACTGTTCTAACACACACTCACATTTGACTCCACAGATAAGAAGTCCAATTATTTCCTTGGATTCTGAGTCATTCACCTAGCATAAGATGTATCTCCTTTTCACTTCAAAAGTTATGAAGAACCCAAGCTTTTTATTAGTATTCTTTTCTGAAATGGAGTTTTCAATCTGTCTCCTGCTGAAAACTTTCCTTGCTTTTGAAATGAGGCTCTGTACCAACCGAGAAGTGTAGGAAGGAATAGTAAATGCTCAGTGTAAAAGTGGATTGCTGGAAGTGACTGCCTTCGGCAGAGCCAAATGAGGTTGCTCTCCTGGATCCTATTTACTGGGCATTTACTACCCATGGAAATGAAAAATAAAAAGGAATCAAAAGCAACACTTCCCTCCAGAATCATTTTTAGCCATAAAAACAGGGTGGTATTAGCCTACCAACTACGTGGTATTTCATATTTGAATGCTGTGATTACATTGCAAAAATCTCTGCACAATAATCATAAATAATTAATGTACATGCTCAGACTAAGCCTCTCTCAATGTTTTGCTAATTAATTTCAATTGTCTACAATAGCTATAAGTGAAGTATTCTTGATAAATTTTATTAAAATTTAGTTTTTGTCATCTCAAAGTACAGCATTATGTTCATCCTTAGAAGCTGACCATCATTACCTTCTATTCTGAGAATATTATTTTTAAGCATTGGAGGTTAGTGATATTCAGTTGTGATAATGAGGTGAAATGGTGCTCAAAATGATGGATAAAATAATAGTATTAGTAAAAGTAGTGAAGTCAAGTTGAACTTCCTGTGATTGACAAAGAGATTGTTTTCTCTTGGACATGTGATTAAACACTCAAGTAACTGTATTTAAATCTGGAAACTTTTGAGGACAACTAGGTTTATATAGAATTATGTGCCAGGTCTCATATAACAGAATCAATATCTTTGAGACACATAATTTCCTAGGTAACCTCTTTGTTTAAAGATATTTGAGAGTTAGAAAACTGTGCCCATGAAGAAGTATAATTAACCATGACTATAGGAAAGAAATAACTATTACTGAGGCCTGGTTGTCTATGATATGTTGTTGTTTGAGCTCAACCAAACACCTCTGCTAAATACTTACAATGTTTCAGAAACACAGATGTTAATCACCTAATTGTATTCACTCTCTAATGATTTAATTTATTCAGCAATAACAGGTTGCTATTACTTCCTGATTATACCTGAAGTAACTGAAATCACGACTAAATAATTTTAAGTTTCCTAAACTAGTTAGTGAAAGAAAGTATGTCTGAACTCATTATAAAATATATATATATTTTTTTAAGAGGTTATTTGGTTTCAAATTTTATCCCTGTTTCCAGTTTCCTCTCTGAAAACCTCCTATCCCAACCCTTCCCCTCTGCTTCTGGGAGGGTGCTCCCAGTCCTGCCTCACTTCCCTAGTATTCCCCTATGCTGGGGTCAACAAGCTTTCACAAGATCAAGGGTTTAAAAATAGCAACATATCACTATTCAATAAGTTTGTGGTTTTGACTCTACAGTTAGATTTAAAAACTATAAGAGGTGAAGGAACAGCAAATATCTCAAAGGTGCAGCATAAATCAAGAACAGAAAACTCTAGCTGGTAATGTTGAAAATCGCTATAGATTTTAAAGAACAAATTCAAGGGTCATATGAAGGAATCAAAATATATGTCAATTTTGCACATTCATACGTGTATGTAAAGTAGGCTTGCATTGTTTTTCTTTTGTAATTACACAACCCATACAAGATATGGAGTACATTTGTAAGGACACAGCAATGAAACAGGATGTCTGAATTTGTAATTAGCCTGCGTGCTGACAAGATAGAGGGGTGCAATCAATGATAGAAGATACTTAGTAATTACCTAGGAAGTCAGATGAAGTTTGAGATATATGTGATATTTAAATTGACCTTGGAAGATGAGGAATCAATTTTGGAAGATGGGAAGTTTCGTAATTTCAAAACTGAAGTTGTCAGTTGAGAGATAATTAAAATATATTTTGCTGGGTCTTTATTATCCTGTACTTCCCTGCCTAATACAGATGATGGAGATAAGGATACCATTTACCAAGAAGCTGAACGCATAGAAATATTATCTATGTACTCCACCTTACTGTGCCCATCCTTATAAAATACACGGAATTACAGAGTATTTTTATTTATACAATAAATTAAGCCTCCTTGTTCATAGATGGATGATAGTAAAACAACATATAATACAACTGTCATTATTTTAATAATTCTATAATTCATTATTCCTGAAATTGATATGAATAAGAAAGATGTTACTCGTAATTTATTGTTTTGTACTAATTTGAAATTTTTAGCTATAAGACATTTTTCTCTTTAAAAATTTTACTTGACGTTCCTCTGTGTCTGCATTCCTGGAGAGCTTTCAGCACCAGTGACAACCAGGCTTGCCAAAATCTGGGACAATCAGCTCACAATTCTGCCTGTATCCCCACTGGCAAGAACAACCAGATAGCTAAAGGGCAGTAACAGATAGAGGCCTTTAGAGAGGAAATGAATAAATCACTTAAAGTAATGAGGAAATACAATCAAATGGGCGAAGCAAAAAAAAAAAAAAACAAAAAACAAAAAAAAAACCAAAAAAACAAAAAAAACAAAAACAAAACTGTTCAAGACCTGAAAATGTAGATCAAAAAAAAAAAAAAAAAAAAAAAAAAAAAGACACAGACTGAAATAATTCTAGAGATAGAAAACCTATGGAAGAGAACAGGAAATACAGATGCACAAATGACCAGCAGAAGGCAAGAGGTGGAAGAGAGAATCTCAGGAGTAAATGCTACAATCAAAGAAATTGATACATCAGTAAAGAAAAACTGCAGCCTCTAAAATTCCTGACACAAAACATAGAGAAAATCTGGAACACTGTGTAAAGACCACAACGTAGAACAACAGGAATAGATGAAGGAGATTCGCAGCTCGAGGACCCCAGAAAGTATCTTCAACAAAATCATAGAAAAAAATTCTCTAACCCAAAGTAAGAGATGGGTATAAACACACAAGAAGCTCAGCAAACACCAAATAGATTGCTCAGGACAGAAAAATGTCCCCACTTTATAATAAAAACACTAAATTATAGAACAAAGAAAAATATTAGAAGGTGTAAAAAATAGGAAAAAAAATACTGAAGTAGCATACAAGGGCAGACATCAGAATTCCATGAGACCTTTCAAGAGACTCTAAAAATCAGAAATGCATGGGAATATGTCTTTCAGTTTCAAACAATCTACAGTTGTTGCCCAGATTACTATATCCAACAATTTTCAATCATCCAAGACCAAAAAGATCCAAGATATTCCATGAAAAAACAAATGTAAACAATGTCTACCCTCAAATCCAGCTCTATAGAAGATAGTATAAGGAAATTTCCTACTGAATCCAAAAATGTTACAGGAAATATAAAACCCCACACAAGCAAAGCCAAAACAAGATAAACATGCACACATGTACGTGCACATGCACATACACCAAGCAACAAGAAAATAACAGGCATTAACAATATCTTGTCTTGTTGAGAGATGTCGTTAAATATCTCTCAACTTCAATGGACTCAATTTGCCAATAAAAAGGCACAGTATAATAGAATGGTTTCAAAACCAGGATTCACTATTCTGCTGCATACAAGGACTACATTCAGTAACAAAGATAGAAATTACCTCAGTGTAATGGGTTGCACAAAGCTTATCCAAGCAATTGGACACAAAAAGAAAGCTGAAGTAGCCATTCTAGCATCTAATAACATAGACTTTCAACCAAAAGCTAACAAAAGAGATAGGGGAACCCATGACTTCAGCTGGATATGTAGCAGAGGATTACCTTAGTGGACATCACTGGGATGGGAGCTTCTTGGTCCTGTGGAAGCTAGATGGCCCAGGGTGGGGGAATGCTAGGGCACTGAGGCAGGAGTGGGTGTGTGTGTGTTGGGGAGCACCTTCACGGAGGCAAGAAGAGGTAAGGGGACAGGGGGTTTGTGGAGGGAAAACTGGGAAGGGGATAACATTTGAAATTTAAATGAATAAAATAACTAATAAAATGAAAAAAAGAAATGAGGAAGGTCACTTCATAATCACTAAAGAAAACACCAACCATGATGATATAACTATTTTGAATATATGTACCACAAATGCAAAGGTACCTACATTCATAAAAGAAATGTTGTTTAAACTTAAACCATACATCAAACTCCATATATTAACAGTGAAAGACTTCAACTCCCCACTATTACCAATGGACAAGTCATCCAGAAAAGAACTAACAGAAATTATGAAACACACAGAGATTATGGATCAAATGACCCAAACAGATACATACAGAACATTTCACACAACACAAAACAATAAATCTTCTCTTTATCACCATAACAGACATTATCCAAAACTGACAATGTACCCAATCACAAAGCAAGTGTCGAGCGATATAAGAAAATTAGAACAAACTTTGTTTTTTTTATAGTGTATAGTTTCTATTTAATACTATTAGTAGTTAATAACTATTCAAAAAACTTGTAGAAGGAATTTTTATTTTTTACTTTTTTTTCTTTTTTCCCCATCTTTATTAAATTGGGTATTTCTTATTTACATTTCAAATGTTATTCCCTTTCCTGGTTTCTAGGCCAACATCCCCCTAACCCTTCCCACTCCCCTTCTATATGGGTGTTCCCCTCCCAAACCTTCCCCCATTACTGCTCTTTCACCATGAAGCCCGTTCACTGGGGGTCCAGCCTTGGCAGGACCAAGGGCTTCCCCTTCCACTGGTGCCCTTACTAAACTATTCATTGCTACCTATGCAATTGGAGCCCAGGGTCAGTCCATGTAAAGTTTTTGGGTAGTGGCTTAGTCCCTGGAAGCTCTGGTTGGTTGGCATTGTTGTTCATATGGGATTTTGATAGGGATTGCATGGAATACGTAGATTGCTTTTGATAAGATGGTCATTTTTACAATATTAATCCTGCTAATCCATAAGCATGGGAGATCTTTCCATATTCTGAAGTCTTCTTCAATTTCTTTCTTCATACAGTTTTTGTCATACGGATCTTTTACTTGCTAAGTTAGTTATTTTATATTATTTGTGACCATTGTGAACAATGTCATTTCCCTAATTTCTTTCTCAGCCCATTTCTCCTTTGAATACAAGAAAGCTACTGATTTGTTTGAGTTAATTTTATATCCAGCAACTTTGCTGAAATTGTTTATCAGCTGTAAGGAGTTCTCTCATGGATTTTTTTGGGTTGATTTTGTATACTATCATATCATCTTGACTTCTTCCATTCCAATTTCTATCTTTTTTTATAACCTTTTGTTGCCTAACTGCTCTGGCTTCAATTTCGAGAATTATATTGAATACATAGGGGGAAGGGCATGAACAGCCTTGTCTTGTCCCTGATTTTAGTAGGATTGCTTCAAGTTTTTCTCCATTTAGTTTGATGGTGGCTGTTGGATTGCTGTATATTGCTTTTATTATATTAAGATTTGAACCTTGAATTCATGATCTCTACAATGTTTCTTTAATTGGATATTTTATTTATATGCATTTCAAATGTTATCTCCTTTCCTGGATTCCCCTCTGGAATCCCACTATCCCATACCCTACTTTTTAACAAGAAGGGGTGTTGTATTTTATCAAAGACTTTTTCAGCATCTAATGAGATGATCATGTGGTATTTTTTTCCCTTTGAGTTTGTTTATATAGTTGATAATGTTGATGGATTTCTTTATATTGGACCATCACTGCATCCTTGAGATGAAGCCTACTTGATCGTGGTGAATGATCATTTTGCAGTATTCTTGGTTTGTAAGAATATTATTGAGTATTTTGCATCAATATTTGAGGGAAATTAGTCTGAAGTTCTCTTTCTTTGTTGGATCTTTCTGTGGGTAGGTATCAGTGTAACTGTGACTTCATAGAATATATTGGGTAGTGTTCCTTCATGATATATACTCACTGATAAATGGACATTAGCCAAAAAAGAAAAAGAAAAAGGAAAAAAGCTTGTAATACCCATGATACAACTCACAGACCATATGATACCCAAGAAAGTAAACCAAAGTGCTTCAGTCCTACTCAAGGGGGAGAAGAAAATAATCAAGGGAGGTGGAGGGAGAGAGTTACCTGGGAGGGAAGGATGGGGGGGGATTGGGAGTAGGATCAGGTGTGGAAGGAGACAAGAAGTACAGTGAGTCAGGAATTTGAAGGGAAGTGTGCAGCAGTAGGTGGTGGAGAGTTGGAGATAGCCACTATGTTACCAGATGCCCGAGACCCAAGAGTTTCTCAGGACCCAATAGGGATGACAGTGACCCAAAATACCCAACAAAGGGGAGACAGAACCTGTAGAGATCATATACAGTGGGCAGGTACAGCTTCCCATTGAAGGATAGGGTCATTATCTCTTTTCAAAAATACTAATCCAAAATTGCTCCAGTCAAAAGGAAATTCAGTGACATAGAGTGGAGCAGAAACTGAAGGAAAGGCCATTCAGAGTCTGCCATAAATAAGGATCCATCCCATCTGCAGACACCAAACCCAAACAGTATTGTTGATGGCCAGAAGAGCTTGCTGAAAGGATCCTGGTATGGCTGTCCTTTGAGAGGCTCTGCCAGAGCCTGACCAATACAGATGTGGCTCACAACCAGCCATCAGACTATGAGTAAGAACCACAATGGAGGATGTAGAGGAAGGATTGAAGGAGCTGAAGGGGTATGCAACTATATAGGAAGAACGACAATATCAAACAATCAGATTCCCCACCTTCCAGCTACTGGAGACTAACTAGTATGCCTGGAGGGATGCATGGCTCCTCTACATATGTAGCTGATAATTCCCTTATCTGGCATCAATGGGAGGGGAGCCCCTGGGTCTTATGGAGCATCAGTGACCCAGAGTAGGGGAATGATAGGGCACTGAGATGAGAGTGAGTGGGGTGGGGCTCATAGAAAGAGGGGTACTGGGGAAAGGATAGTGGGCTTCTGGAGGGAAAGCTGGGAAGGGGGATAACATTTGAAATGTAAATAAATAAAATAACCAATCAACAACAACAACAATAACAAAGGTGGATATGGACTCTATAGGAAGGCCAACAAAGTCAAGTCAGCTGGATCTGTGGGTCTCTCAGAGACTGACCACCAACCAAAGAGGGAGCATTGAACTGGACTCAACCCCTCTCCTTCACATATATGTAGAGGATGTGCTTTTGGTCTTCATGCAAGTCCCCTAACAACTAGAGAGTAGACTATCACTGAATCTTATATTTCTTTCCTCTAACTTGGGCTGCTTTGTCTGGCTTAGTGGGAGAGAATGTGCCTAGTTCTGCAGAGACTTGATGCATCAGATGAGATGATATATAGTCAGCAGTCCCCTTCTCAAAGAATGGGGGCAATGGAAGGAGGAGCTCTGTGAGAAAGGGACTGGGATCAGATAAATTATGGAAAAGTAACATGTATTCTGAAGCACACACACACACACACACACACACACACACACACACACACAATCAGTGTAAAACCTGAAAACAGATAAAATCTAATTTTCCCCTAAACAAAAGAAAAAAATCTAAACTATGAACAGCAATCCTATACAATGTACAATGAAAGAACTTCTAGAGGTATTACCATTCCCTGACCTAAAGCTTTACTACAGAACAGTAGAAATAAAGATGACAAGCCACTGGCATAAAAACAGACAGGTTGATTAATAGAATCAACTGAAGACCCAGAAATCAACCCACACACCTCTGGACACTTGAGTCCAGTCCCCTATTTCTTAGTTTCCCAAATTCCCTTATTCTTCTCTTCTGAGAAGGGGGTGGTTTCCTTAGAATCATACTCCCTGGCACATGAGTCATTCTTTGCAGGATTAGACCCAAAACTAAATACATAAAGATATCCAAAATACATAAAGAACTTGAGAAATTTGATGCCAACAAACCAAGTAACTTAATATAAAAATAGAGCAGAGACCTAAACAGGGATTTCCTACACTGGAATCTCTAACATCAGAGAAGTGCTTAAAGAAATGTTGAATATTTGTAGGTATCAAGGAAGTATAAATCAAAATGACTCTCATATTGTCAAAACAGCTAAGACCAGAGCCTCAAGCAACAGCACATTATGGCAAGTATGTGGAACAAGGGGACCACTACAACATTGCTGATAGGAATGAAAACTTTTATAACCACTTTGGAAATCAAGACCCAGCTATACAACTGAGTATATATCCAAAAGATGCTCTACTATCCCACAAAGTATACTTATTCAGCTGTGCTCATAGCAGCTTTAATTTTAATAGTCATAAACTGCAAATATTCTAGATGTCCAGGAATCAAAATTAGATAAACAAAATTTAGTACGTTTACACAATGGAATATAATTCAGCTATGAAAAGAGATATCATGAAATTCTGCAAGCAAATAAATTGAACTAGAAAATATCATTCTCAGTGACATAACTCAGACATAGAAAGACAAACAGGGAATGTACTCATTTATATGTGGATAATAACCAGACAGTGTAAGATAATCATTCTACAATCCATAGTCTAAAGAAGCTATATAAGTACATATGGCACAGGAGCCACTGGACAGCCTAGGATACAATCCTCCAGTCTCTACCTGCGACTAGAGCTGGGGCTAACCTATAGTTATTAGAACCTATACCTGCCAGCAAAGAGCTGGTCCGTTAGGAGCTCTCTCCCTTCTAAGCACATAGGAGGACGCCATTTTCTCTTCATTGACTGTCCAAGGGGACACACGCCAGTGGCATAAGGGGTGCAGGAACCTCAGGGCAGCCTAGGACAGGACCCCTCAGGTCTCCATCTGCACCAGAACCTGCTTCGGATCCAAAACCTGCCCACAGAGAGCTAGTCTCCCCAGATCTCTCTCACTCCTAAGATCACAGTCTCACAGACTTACATGGACAAGCTCGAGTCAGAAAAAGTAAGACCAACTAACATGAGATAACCAGATGGCAAGAGGTAAGCAAAATAACCCAAGCAACAGAAAACAAGACTACTTGACACCATCAGAACCCAGTTCTCCCAGCAAAGGGAATACTGGATCTCACAAAACACATGAAATGCAAGATGTGGATATAAAATCACATCTCATGATATTGATGGAGGACTTTAAGAAGGACACAAATAACTTCCTTAAAGAAATACAGGACAACACAGGCAAGCAAGTAGAGGCCCTTAAGAGGAAACACAAATGTCCCTTAAAGAACTGCAGGAAAATGCAACCAAACAGGTAAAGGAATTGAAATAAACCATTCAGGATCTAAGAAGGAGAATAGAAACAATAAAGAAATAAAAAAGGGAGAAAACCCTGGAGACAGAAAACCTAGGAAAGAGATCAGGAGTCATAGATGTAAGCATCACCGACAGAATAAAGAGATAGAAGAGAGAATCACAGGGGCAGAATACCCTAGAACATATTGACCAATACCCAAAGAAAATGCAAAATGCAAAAACAAAAATTCTCCTAACCCAAAACATCCAGGAAATCCAGGACACAATGAGAACCTAAGAATAATACCTAATCAAACCTAAGAATAATAGGGATAGATGAGAACAAAAATTCCCAAATTAAAGGGCCAGTAATATTTTCAAAAAAATTATAGAAGAAAACTTCCCTAACCTAAAGAAAAAATGGCCATGAACATATAAGAAGACTACAGAACTCCAAGTAGGTTGGACCAGAAAGGAAATTCCTCCTGTCACATAATAATCAAAACACCTACAAAAAGAGGAAATAATATTAAAAGCAGTAAGTGAAAATGGTCAAGTAACATACAAAGGCAGACTTATCAGAATCACACCAGACTTCTCAACTTTCATCTAAGAAAGCCAGAAGATTGTGGACAGATGTCATACAGACCCTAAGAGAATACGAATACCATCCCAGACTACACTATCCAGCAAATCTCTTACTTAATATAGATGGAAAAACTAAGACAAAACCAAATTCACACAATATCTTTCCACAAATCTAATCCTATAAAGGAAAATAGATAGAAAGCTCCAATACAAGGAAGGAAACTATACCCTAGGAAAAGCAAGAAAGTAATTTTCTAGCAACAAACCCAAAAGAAGAGAGCAAGACAAACGTAATTCCACCTCTAACAACAAAAATAATGGGAATGAATCACTATTTCTTAATATCTCTTAACATCAATGGACTCAATGCCCCAATAAAAAAACATAGACAAACAGACTGGATATGAATAAAGGACCCAGGATTTTCCTGAATAAAAGAAATGCACACCAGTGACAAAGACAGACACTACCTCACAGTAAAAAGCTGGGAAAATTTTTTTCCAAGCTGAAATCAACCAAGTAGAAACTAAAAACTCTTCAAAGAATCAACAAAACCAGGAGCTGGTTCTTTGAGAAAATCAACAATATAGACAAACCCTTAGCCAAACTAACCATAGGGTACAGAGCTAGTATCTAAATTATCAAAATCAGAAAAGAATAAGGAGACAGAACAACAGAAAGTGAAGAAATTCAAAAAAATTTCAGATCCTACTACAAAAGCTTATTCTCAACAAAACTGGAAAATCTGGATGACATGGACAATTTTCTAGACAGATATCAGGTACCAAAGTTAAATCAGGATCACATAAACCATTTAAATAGTCCTAAAGAAATAGAAGTCTCCTAAATATTAAAAGTCTCCCTACCAAAAAAAGTCCAGGACTAGATAGGTTTACTGCAGAAAGAACACAGATGTCCTTCAGCAGAGGAATGAATACAGAAAATTTGGTGCATTTACATTATGGAGTACTAATCACCTTTAAAATCAGTGACTCAATGCCATTATTAGGCAAATGGTAGGAACTAGAAAATACCATCCTAAGTTAGGTAACCCAATCACAAAAGAACACAAGTGGTATGTATTCACTGATAAGTTGATATTAGCCCAAAAGCTTGGAATACCTAAGAAAAAATTCACGGATCATAGGAAGCTCATGGATGCTTCATTCCTTCTCAGAATGGAGAACAAAATACCCACAGTGTGAAATACAGGAACAAAGAGTACATCTAGGACTGAAAAAAAAAGTCATCCAGAGACGGCCCCACCTTGGTACCCATCCCACATACAACCCCCAAACCCATGCTGATGCCATAAAGTGCTTGCTGACAGGAGCCAGACATGTATTCTGAGAGGCTGTGCCAGAGCCCTATTAACGTAGATGAGGATGATTGTAACTAACCATTGGACTGCACAAGGGGACACGATTGGAGGAGTTAGAGAAAATACTGAGGGAACTGAAGAGGTTTGCAACCCCACAGGAAGAACAATATCAACCAACCAGACTGCACCAGAGCTAGGTCTAAACCACCAACCAGTGAGTACACATCGAGGGACTCATGACTCCAGGCACATATGTATCAGACGGTTGGATATGTGTATGTGTATGTATATATATATATATATATATATATATATTATTACATCATTTGCCATTTTTATTAAAAATTTACATTTTTCCTCTAAATTTTTTCCTCTTATTTTTTTAACCATCCTCTGCTACATATGCAGTTGGAGCCATGGATCAGTCCATATATAGTCTTTGGGTAGTGGTTTAGTACCTGGGGAAATTGTTGCTGGGCATTGTTGTTCTTGTGGGGTTGCAAGCCCCCTCAGCTCTTTCAATCCTTTCTTTTTTTTCTTCAACCTCTATTGCCCAACTCTATGCAGTTTATTCATGATGTTCATTTTAATGTTGTTCAACTACTTTATCATCCATTTGAAATATGGGTATATGGAAATATAATATCACTTTTGAGTTTTAAATTTTCAGACAGCATATTATTCACATGGAAATGTTATAGTTGGTGACATTTTAAAGATAGTCTACATTCTTTATTTGATAACTTTATATTTTTATTTTTTTTATTTTTTTTCCTCCACCGTTATTAAATTGGGTATTACTTATTTACATTTCAGTTTTTATTCCCTTTCCCGGTTTCCAGGCCAACATACCCCTAATCCCTACCCCTCCAATTCCATATTGGGGTCCCCTCCCCATCCTCCCCCCATTACTGCCCTCCCCACAACAATCCCATTCACTCGGGGTTCAGTCTTGGTAGGACCAAGGGCTTACCTTCCACTGGTGCCCTTCCTAGGCTATTCATTGCTACCTATGCTGTTGGAGCCCAGGGTCAGTCCATGTATAGTCTTTGGGTAGTGGCTTAGTCCCTGGAAGCTCTGGTTGGTTGGCATTGTTGTTCACATGGGGTCTCAAGCCCCTACAATTTCTTTCAGTCCTTTCTCTGATTCCTTCAACGGGAGTTCCGTTTTCAGTTCAGTGGTTTCCTGCTGGCATACTCCTATGTATTTGCCATATCTGGCTGGGTCTCTCAGGAGAGATCTACATCCGGTTCCTGTCAGCCTGCACTTCTTTGCTTCATCCATCTTATCTAGTTTGGTGGCTGTATATGTATAGGTCACGTGGGGGGCAGGCTCAGAATGGGCGTTCCTTCAGCCTCTGTTCTAAACTTTGCCTCCCTATTCCCTCCCAAGTGTACTCTTGTTCCCCTTTTAAAGAAGGAGTGAAGCATTCACACTTTGATCGTCATTCTTTAGTTTCATGTGTTCTGTGCATCTTGGCTAATTCGAGCATTTGGGCTAATATCCACCTATCAATGAGTGCATACCATTTGTATTTTTCTGTGTTTGGGTTACCTCACTCAGGATGATATTTTCCAGTTCCATCCATTTGCCTATGAATTTAGTAAAGTCATTGTTTTTGATAGCTGAGTAGTATTCCATTGTGTAGATGTACCACAATTTCTGTATCCATTCCTCTGTTGAAGGGCATCTGGGTTCTTTCCAGCTTCTGGCTATTATAAATAAGGCTCCTATGAACATAGTGGAACACATGTCTTTGTTATATGTTGGGGCATCTTTTGGATATATGCTCAAGAGAGGTATAACTGAGTCCTCAGGTAGTTCAATGTCCAATGTTCTGAGGAACCTCCAGACTGATTTCAAGAATGGTCTGCAATCCCACCAACGATGGAGGAGTGTTCCTCTTTTTCCACATTCTCGCCAGCATCGGCTCTCGCCGGACTTTTTGATCTTAGCCTTTCTGACTGGTGCGAGGTGGAATCTCAGGGTTGTTTTGATTTGCATTTCCCTTATGTCTAAGATATTGAACATTTCTCTAGGTGCTTCTCAGCCGTTCAACATTCCTCCGCTGTGAATTCTTTGTTTAACTCTGAACCCCATTTTTTGATAGGGTTATTCTCTCTGCAGTCTAACTTCGTGAGTTCTTTTTATATTTTGGATATAAGCCCTCTATCAGTTGTAGGATTGGTAAAGATCTTTTTCCAATCTGTTCGTTGTCATTTTGTCCTAACAACAGTGTCCTTTGCCTTACAGAAGCTTTGCAGTTTTATGAGACCCTATTTTTTGATTCTTTATCTTAGAGCATAAGCCACTGGTGTTTTGTTCAGGAAATTTTCTCCAGTGCCCATGTGTTCGAGATTCTTCCCCACTTTTTCTTCTATTAGTTTGAGTGTAGCTGGTTTGATGTGGAGGTCCTTGATCCACTTGGACTTAAGCTTTGTACAGGGTGATAAGCATGGATCGATTTCTTCTACATGCTGAACTCCAGTTGAACCAGCACCACTTGCTGAAAATGCTATCTTTTTTCCATTGGATGGTTTTGGCTCCTTTGTCAAAAATCAAGTGACCACAGGTGTGTGGGTTCATTTCTGGATCTTCAATTATATTCCATTGGTCTGTCTGTCTGTCTGTCTCTGTACCAATACCATACAGTTTTTATCACTATTGCTTGGTAATACTGCTTGACTTCAGGGATAGTGATTCCCCTGGAAGTCCTTTTATTGTTGAGGATAGTTTTTAGCTATCCTGGTTTTTTTGTTATTCCAGATGAATTTGCAAATTGTTCTGTTTAACTGAAGAATTGGATTGGTATTTTGATGGTGATTGCATTGAATCTATAGATCGCTTTTTGTAAAATGGTAATTTCTACTATATTAATCCTGCCAATACATGAGCATGGGAGATCTTTCCATCTTCTGAGATCTTCTTCAATTTCTTTCTTCAGAGGCTTGAAGTTCTTATCATACAGATCTTTCCCTTGCTTGGTTAAAGTCACACCGAGGTATTTTATATTATTTGGGACTATTATGAAGGGTGTCATTTCCTTAATTTCTTTCTCGGCTTGTTTCTCTTTTGTGTAGAGGAAGGCTACTGATTATTTGAGTTAATTTTATACCCATCCACTTTGCTGAAGGTGTTTATCAGGTTTAGTAGTTCTCTGGTGGAACTTTTGGGGTCGCTTAAATATACTATCATATCATCTGCAAATAGTGATATTTTGACTTCTTCTTTTCCAATCTGTATCCATTTGATCTCCTTTTGTTGTCTGATTGCTCTGGCTAGAACTTCAAGAACTGTATTGAATAAGTAGGGAGTGAGTGGGCAGCCTTGTCTAGTCCCTGATTTTAGTGGGATTGTTTCAAGTTTCTCTCCATACAGTTTAATGTTAGCTACTGGTTTGCTGTATATGGCTTTTACTATGTTTAAGTATGGGCCTTGAATTCCTGTTCTTTCCAGGATTTTTATCATGAGGGGGTGTTGAATTTTATCAAATCCTTTCTCAGCATCTAATGAAATGATCATGTGGTTTTTATCTTTCAGTTTGTTTATATAGTGGATTACGTTGCTGGTTTTCCATATATTAAACCATCCCTGCATCCCCGGAATGAAACGTACTTGACCATAATGGATGATTGTTTTGATGTGCTCTTAGATTCAGTTTGCAAGACTTTTATTGAGTATCTTTGTCAGACAAATGTTTCACTTGCTTTCCTTAAGTCACACCAAGGTGTTTTATACTATTTGAAACTATTGTGAAGGGCATCATTTCCCTCATTTCTTTCTCAGTCTGTTTATCCTTTGAGTAGAGAAAGTACTGATTTGCTTGAGTTAATTTTATATTGAGCCACTTAGCTGAAGTTGTTTATCAGGTTTAGTAGTTCTCTGGTGGAATTTTTTCGAGTCACTTAAGTATACCATCATATCATCTGCAAATAATGATATTTTGACTTCTTCCTTTCCAATTTATTTCCCTTTGACCTCCTTTTGTTGTCTGATTGCTCTGCCTAGGACTTAGAGTACTATATTGAATAAGTAGGCAGAGAGTGGGCAGCTGTGTCTACTCCCTGATTTTAGTGGGATTGCTTCAAGTTTTGCTCCATTTAGTTTAGCTACTGGTTAATGTTAGCTACTGGTCTGCTGTATGTGGCTCTTGCTATGTTTAGGTATGGGCCTTGAATTCCTGATCTTTCCAGGAATTTTATCATGAAGGGGTGGTGAATTGTGTCAAATGCTTTCTCAGCATCTAATGAAATGATCATGTGGTTTTTTCTTTGAGTTTGTTTATGTAGTGGATTATGTTGATGGATTTCTATATATTTCATCACCCCTCCATCCCTGGGATGAAGTCTACTTGATCATGATGTTTGATCGTTTTGATGTGTTATTGGATTCGTTTTGCAAGAATTTTATTGAGTATTTTGGTGTCAATATTCATAAGGGAGATTGGTCTGAAGTTCTCTTTCTTTGTTGAATCTTTGTGTGGTTTAGGTATAGGCATAATTGTGGCTTCATAGAAGGAATTCGGTAGTGCTCCATCTGTTTCAACTTTGTGGAATAGTTTGGATAGTATTGGTATGAGGTCTTCTATGAAAGTCTGATAGTATTCTGCACTAAACTGATCTGGTCCTGGGCTCTCTTTGGTTAGGAGACTTTTAATAACTGCTTCTCTTTCTTTAGAAATTGTGGGGTTTATCTGTTCCTGATTTAATGTTGGTACCTGGTATTTGTTTAGGAAATTGTCCATTTCCTCCAGATTTTCCAGTTTTGTTGAATATAGTCTTTTGTCATAGGATCTGGTGATTTTTTTGAATTTCCTCAGATTCTCTTGTTGTGTCTTCCTTTTCATTTTTGATTTTGTTAATTTGTATATACTCTCTATGTTCTCTGGTTAGGAAGAGTTTATCTATCTTGTTGATTTTCTCAAACAACCATCTCCTGGCTTTGTTGATTCTTTGTATAGTCCCTTTTGTTTCTACTTGGTTGATTTCAGCCCTGAGTTTGATTACTTCCTGCCTTCTACTCCTCTGGGGCGTATTTGTTTCTTTCTATTCTAAAGCTTTTATGTTTGTTGTCCAGCTGCTGAAAAATGTTTTCTCCCGTTTCATTTTGCAGGCACTCAGAGCTATGAGTTTTCCTCTTATCACTGCTCTCATTATGTCCCATGTGTTTGGGTGTGTTCTGCCTTCATTTTCAATGAATTCTAAGATGTCTTTAATTTCTTATTTTATTTCTTCCTTGACCAAGTTGTCATTGAGTAGTGTATTGTTCAACTTCCATGTATATGTGAGCTTTCTGTCATTATTGTTTTTATTGAAGACCAGCCTTAGTCAGTGGTGATCTGATAGGATGCATGGTATTATTTCTCTCTTCCTGTAACTGTTGAAGCCTGTTTTGTGACCGATTTTATGGTCAATTTTGGAGAAGGTATCATGAGATTCTGAGAAGAAGGTATATCCTTTTGTTTTAGGGTGAAATGTTCTATAAATATCTGTTCAGTTCATTTGGTTCAAAACTTCTGTTAGTTTCTCTATGTCTCTGTTTAATTTCTGTTTCCCTGATCTGTTCACTGATGAGAGTGGGGTGTTGAAATCTACTACCATTATTGTGTGATGTGCAATGTGTGATTTGAGATTTAGTAAGGTCTCTTTTATGAATGTACGTGCCCTTGCATTTGGAGCATAGATATTAAAGATTGAGATTTCATCTTGGTGAATTTTTCCTTTGACGAATATGAAGGGTTCTTCCTTATCTTTTTTTGATGACTTTTTGTTGAAAATCAATTTTATTTGATATTAGAATGGCTATTCCAGCTTGTTTCTTTGGACCGTTTGCTTGGAAAGTTGTTTACTACCTTTTTACTCTGAGGTAGTGTCTGTCTTTGTCTATGAGGTGTGTTTACTATATGCAGCAAAATGCTGGGTCCTCTTTACATATCCAGTCTTTTAGTCTATGTCTTTTTACTGGAGAATTCAATCCACTGATGTTGAGAAATATTAAGGAATAGTGATTGTTCCTTAATTTCATTTGTTAGAGGTGGAATTTTTTGTGTCTCTCTTTTGGTTTCTTTGCAAGAAGATTACTTTCTTGTTTTTTCTAGGGTGTAGTTTTCTTCCATCTATTATCCCTTGTATGGCTGGATGTGTAGAAAGATATTGTTTAAAATTAGTTTTGTCACGGAATATCTTGGTTTCTCCATCTATCTTAATTGAGAGTTTTGCTGGTTATAGTAGCCTGGACTAGCATTTGTGTTTTCTTAGGGTTTGTATGACATGTGCCCAGGACTTTCTGGCTTTCATGTTCTCTGGTGAGAAGTATGGTGTAACTCTTATAGGTTTGCCTTTATATGTTACTTGAACTTTTTCCCTTACTGCTTTAATATTCTTTCTTTTTTTGTGCATTTGGTGTTTTGACTATTGTATGACATGAAGAATTTACCTTCTGGTCCAATCTATTTGGAGTTCTGTAGGCTTCTTGTATGTTTACAGGCATCTCTTTCTTTAGGTTTGTGAAGTTTTCTTCTATAACTTTGTTGAAGATATTTACTGGTCCTTTAAGTTGGGAGTCTTCATTTTCTACTATACCTATTATCCTTAGTTTTGGTCTTCCCATTGTGTCCTTTATTTTCTGGATGTTTTTGGCTAGGAGTTTTTTATGTTTTACAATATCTTCAATGGTTGTGTGGATGTTTTCTATGTATTGTCTGCCGCTGAGTTTCTTTCTTCTATCTCTTGTATTTTATTGGTGATGCTTGAATCTAAGATTCCTGATCTCTTCCATAGGTTTTCTATCTCCAGAGTTGTCTCTCTTTGTACTTCCTTTATTTTTTCTATTTCCATTTTTAAATTCTGGATGGTTTTGTTCAATTCCTTCACCTGTTTGGTTGTGTTTTCCTGTAATTCTTTCAGGGAGTGTTGTGTTTCTTCATTAAGGGTTTCTACTTGTTTACGTGTGTTGTCCTGTATTTCTTTAAGAGAGTTATTTATGTCCTTCTTAAAGTCCTCTGTTGTCATCATAAAATGTGATTTTATATCTTGCTTTTCTGGTGTGTTTGGATATCCAGTATTTTCTTTGATGGGAGAACTGGGCTCTTAGGATGCCAAGTAGTCTTGGTTTCTGTTGTTTATGTTCCTGTCCTTGACTCTCACCATCTGGTTGTCTCTAGTATTAGCTTGTCTGACTTTCTCTGACAGTGTCTTGACCCTTCTGTAGGCCTGTGCGTTGGCCCTCTTGTAGACCTATTTTGTTTCAGCAGGATCTGAGAACAGAGAGCTCTACTCTTAGGTGTGTATGTGCTCCTGGTTACTGGCTTTCAGCTCTAGGCATAGGCAGAAACCTGAAGTATCCTGCCCCTGACTGTTCCTAGGTCCCTGTGCCCAGGGGGCACAGATGGCACTAGGCAATTTTCTCTTGGGTCAGGAATGTTGGCAGAGAGTAGTCTCCTCTGACTTCTCAGGAGTGTTGCACTAATGAAGGTCCAGCTCTCTCCACCACTGGACTTGGGTCGCCTCTAAATTATTAAAGGAGTTCTATAGATAAAATATTATTTAAAAGAATTATGGATAATATGTAGGACAGTTCCAGAATAAAATATGGCTATAATGACCCAACAAAAGGAAAATTATCAAGTAGAAAATAATACAAAATATATATTTTTACAATACCTTAAATGTTCGAGCTTAATATATATTTCTCTCTACCAACCAACACCTAATGTGGCAAAATAAGTGCCAATGTAATTTTTTTAAATTGTTTTGATTGCTCCAATTCATCCCCATATTTAATCCTACAGCCTATTGTTTGTCACATCTGGTGGTCTGCATTCTAACACATGCATTTATATAGAGCGTACAATGTGGGAAGCTATCTTCTGGATATGAACCTTGTATGGCATGGGTAAAATGAGGTAGAAATTTTCACTGTAAGTTGTTGGGTCTGATACATGATCTGAGCTAGACAGCTAGACAGAAGTGTTTTCAATGTGGTCCATAGGGAGTTCTTCAAGACCAGGGAAACAATGATTCTAAGGTCCAACTCACAAGGAACTTGGAGGTTATTCTGAATTACCCACAAACTATAGTTTAAAATGTCTCCATGTGGAACAGATGAGAAAAGTGTGTACTTAGAAACATTCAGAAAATTTAAAGGATATTTATAGTGGCAAAAGAAGAGAAAAAAGAGGAAACTAATAAGTATAATATTACCTGCATTGATTTAGTACTCCCTTCATACATTTTTATACTGTTTATTAATAGTTTGAACATTGGAATAAGATACTTACCTCAATTTTAACTGATAGCATACACTACCCAACGTTTTCTGAATTTTCTATTTTCTGCCACATTAAATATTTATCGTATGGCAGAAATATTCACTTGTCTAAACTGAGTGTATAAGAATCAGTTCACAGTTGAGTAAAAAATAATATGTTGAAAGATGAAATTCACATAAAATTAGCAACCAATTAATACATTAACATTTAATTACTGTTTCCTTATCAATTCACATTATGTGGCTTTCACCAAGGAGTGGTCTTTCTAAATTGATATCGATAAAAATAGACTCTTTCAACATAAGTTTTTCAGGTGTAGTTAACCATAATATGTAACATAAATACTTTAATGTTAAAAAGGTCTTCATTTTTTCCCCACATTATTTTCTTTTATTTCAAACAGTGTTTTAGTCATTTGCAAATATGGAACATGAATAGTCTATATGGAATGAGAATAGATAACTGTGTTAATAATTCAACAAAGAAGCAAAACGTTCTTGGTTACTTAAAACAGATGTTGATGGCTTACACAATGATGAAGATATGCCATTTCTGTCAGGAAAATACAGAACAAGAGAAAATTATGTGTAACTGAAATATTTTTGAAAATTATTCCAATAACAATATGAAAAAAATCATTGAGTGTTCTTTACTAAAATAAGATTCCAACAGGGATTTGCATATTGGAACTGTAAAGAGTTTGTGCAGGTGCATAACCAGCATGCTTTATATAACATTTCATTAAAAATTATTTACCAATCAATTATTAATACTTGTGATGTCCGAAACAGCTTGAGTACAAAGCATTCATTTATTACCTTTCTTCTCTTCTTCCCTAGAAGTTGTTATATTTGCCTGAGCACAAACAGTATTTGACAGTATATTCAGTGTAAGTTTTGTGATTTATTAATCTCAGGATAAAATAACATGATGATTTGAGGGAAAAGAGTATTATGACATTTATTTATTTAATGACATAGTCATGGTCCTTTTGCAGGCCACCATATGTGTGGATGTTGAAGGACAATGTGCAGAAGTATCTTCTCTCATTTTCCCTATTAAGTTTGAATTCAGGTTGTCATATTGGTAGGATGCGACTTTATACATTTAGTGACCTCACTGTCCTCACAGGGTCATTTTCAACACACTACACATTCATCCTTCAGGGTATAAAAATACTGGCCTGACCATCATAGTAGGTATCTCATTTTATTTGGATTCATTTAATTCAATATTGTATATGTTGTGTTTTATAGACCAACTAAATTTATTTCTCGACTTTTGGAGGCTAGAATTCAAAGTAAAGGCAAAATAGGTGTCTACTGGGAGCCTACTTTTTCCTTCATTAACCATGCTTTCTAGAAATGTCTTTAAATGTAGAAAAGATCTTAGGTTACCATTCTAGGAAATATGTTAGGAACAATAACTCCACATGTAAGCATCCTACTCTGCAAAAGCCATCTCATAGTTATCTGTCACTTTGTTACCCATTTTTCCATAATCAAAAATTAAAGCAGCACAAAAATGCCAACTATAATAAATATAACGTGCAGTTGCCAACCACTGAACCCTGTAAGGCTATGCTATATTAGGTACACTGACATATTTTTTAATTCAGTGTTTTCACATGGGAGTTATATATTTAGTTGCATGGAAAATTTCCCTTTGAACAGTAGGAGAAGTTCCATTTAGTGAACGAGCTAACTAAACCATCTACCAAGGAAGCTGTAGATAAACATAACACAAATATTTGGAGAACGTAACAATTGTCTGTGATAGAATTAGGCTGTGACTTTGCAGTCTATGTTCTTTAAGGCATGCTATTTGTGGTGCAAAGATTTTGCAACGTGAAAACAATGAAATAATATAACTAAATATGTTCTCTTTAATACTGGCTTCAATGTTACCATAACCATAGCTTCATATTTCTCTGTTGAGTAGAATCTGACATTTTTTTCAAAATACCCCAGATGCCAAAATGTACTTGGCTTTGTATGCTAAGTGATTACCACAGCTATTGTTTACACTCAGAGGAAGCAGCATTGAAACCAGAAGCCATGATCTTGTATGTGCATATCTTTTCTCTCACTTAGCAAGTAATTTTCAGCAACAGAATTATTTTAAGTATCCTCTTATTCAACACTAAAATGAAAAGTTTGCATTTAATGAAGAATCTGCTTTTGTCACGGGATGGAACAAAACGTCCTTGGCAGAGGTTTGCAGCACAGAAGTAGTCTATTTTTATACTGTACATTTAGCAAATAGTAAAAATAAAAATTCCACAAACTGCATCCCAAGAACTAAAAAGAAAAACAAAAAACTAGCAGGCAGTGACCTGTGTTTAGTTCTCTTTATTATTGTTCAGAAACCAAAATAGCAGTAGTGATGTCATTGTGAGTCTTTTAAAGGTCAGAAAATTGTGAAGATTTATTTTACAAAAAAAAATTTAGAATGGTAAAAATAACCCATGAAAGAATACTAGCATAGTTCTGTGCCTATTTCCTTGATAAAAAATTAATTTAATGTTTAAAGAAAACCATAATTTTTCTAAAGAATATAAAGAATATCTTTAGAAAAATTATCAAGGGGAGAAGAATGTTTTGCATATTATAAAGTAAACTACTTAATAAATGTGGTTTTTTTGAAAATAGGACACTGTGGCAATGCTGTAATAGAACTGAGAATTTACACTGGATTGTTCTGGTATTAAGTAATACCTTCAGTACAATAATAATTATGGTTTATACTGTATTTAAAAAAATTTTAAAGGATGTTAATAAATTATGTAAGCTGTTTGTGAAGTAATGAACAGAGCCAAAGGATAAAGCTATAAACAAAGTCTTCGGATTGCTTTTTCTTGCGATTTAAAGGAATCATTTCACTGACGATTAGATGTTTCACTTCTATTTTTAGACCTAGCGACATCAAAAGCACTGCTTTCATGGTGTAAGTAGGAAACTCTGCCCTTCAGAGAACTCTGAGGTAAAATACAGAGGCCGAAATGTACACAGGGAGCTCTTTGGAAAATTCTTACCGTATCTCCTGCAAGGGAATCTTCCATCTGACTCATCAAAGCCAAAGCAACCTCACATTTCCCTCACCCTGGCACACGTTTCTCCCTACAGGTGCAAGGAGCAAGAAACAAAAATAACAAAGAAAATCTGTGACAGATGAACTGAAGCTGTTCATGGGTGGAATGTGCCATAGTCCACCGCTTCGCGGGGGACCTGTGCTGTGCATGATGTAGTACCGTTCTCCACCTCAGAAGGTGGAGTAATGTCAATCTATAAGGAAGGAAGAGATAAGGCTTTTTTATTTTTATTTTCTTGCTACCGTTGTTAATGACTAAACAGGAAGTTAGTTTGGTGTTAGAAATTTTATCATTTATATTTCCTTATGTGTATATTTATTTATTACCTATTTCGCATTTACTCATTTGGTCCTAGATCCAACCCTGTTAACATTTGTTTGTTTTTACATAACAATATAATACGCTTTTCTATTCTGTCCTCAGATTTTGCATTCTGATTTGTAATGTATAGATTCCACCAATTTGAACCTGTCCTAACATGACATTTTCTCAGTAATTGTCACATGTCTGTGCCTTGTACTAAATTGTATACCAAGCATGTCAATTCAAAAATACTTTTACCATTTTAGTGGGATTGCTTCAAGTTTCTCTCCATTTAGTTTAGCTACTGGTTAATGTTAGCTACTGGTTTGCTGTATATGACTCTTACTATGTTTAGTTATGGGCCTTGAATTCCTGATCTTTCCAGGAATTTTATCAAGAGGGGGTGTTGAATTTTGCCAAATGCTTTCTCACCATCTAATGAAATGATTGTGTGGTTTCTTTCTTTGAGTTTGTTTATGTAGTGGATTATGTTGATGGATTTCTACATATTGCATCATCCTTCCATCCCTGGGATGAATCCTACCTGATCATGATGTTTGATCGTTTTGATGTGTTTTTGGATTCGGTTTGCCTGCCTCCCACAATGAATACACGGTATCCTAGCACACCATTGATATCTCCAGCAGCTGCCTTGGCTTGGTTTTATTTATAACGACCATTTGATTGGTGATTTTCATCCTACTTCCCCAATGAAAATTATTTTCAATACCTTTTTTTTATTTATGTGTGTGTTCTTAGCATCAAAACTTCATGCAACATGCTTCTTCGCACCTTTGCCCCATCAAATTGTGTAGTAAGAATTTTCAATCTTAATAAACCTGAATAAAAATACACCGTGAGTGAGGGACCTAGGAGGGGAAGGGGATGGGGGCGGGAGGAGTGGAGAACATGATCTGATATTGGGTGTAGGAAAAGGACTGAAGCCCCGAGGGCCAGCAGAAAGAGTGGAAACAGGCAACCTCGGGGAAAAGTAGTTTGGAAGGACCCTCCAGAATGTACCAGAGACCTAGGAAGTGAAATACTCTCAGGACACAAGGAGGGAGGTAGATGAAATGCCCTACAGATAATAAAAAGAATGTATAAACACAGATATTTTTTATAAGCCAAATACTTAGATTGGACAGATCTACAGCTACATGTATTAACTTATTCCCCACTGTAATGCCTCTTGTAATGTGCTGTTTCTCCTGGCCTCATTGTTCTGGCCCATGGAGGCTTCTTCTGTCTTCTTTCTCTCCTCCCCCTCCCCCTCCCTCTCCCTCTCCCTCTCCCTCTCTCTCTCCCTCTCCCTCTCCCTCTTCCTCTCATCTCTTTCTCCCTTCCTGCAACCCCCTCTCTCAAACCTCCAATCCCACTGATCTCCTTCCACTGCCCAATCACAAGCTCTAGACTTTTATTGACTAGTTAAATGGGGGAGAAGATTCACATGGCATCACTTCAATATGTAAGGATCTGCTGATCAGGGGAAAGCGCACCTTGAAGAACCAATATTTAGCATTAAAATACAAGCAGCATCAGTATTGAGTCCCTAAAACATGTGCATATTTTGTAAGTGGTGAGAATGATTGAGTTCATATACTGACAAAATTAGCCCGAACCTGCTATGCGTCTTCAGTATATTAAAGGAGAACTTGAGAGAAGGAGAGAATGAAATCAGAGTCAGTACAGATATGACGGAGGCTAAGATTAAAAGAAGAATCAGGAAAGGGTATAGTTGTTTCACTGAAGCCTCTGGAAACAATACACACCTGCTAACCATATTCATATTTGTAACATAACTCTGTTTGATAAAAATGGCACATTTGTGGTCATTTGTTACAATAGGGACAGGAAGCTAGTAGAGATTATTTACATGGCCATGGGAAAGTTTTATAATTGTATTGTGCTCTAGTTTCTTTTCTGTTATTGTGAAAAGACACTCTGACCAAAGCAACATTGAGGAAGCAGTTTATTTGGCTTAAGATTCAAGGTGATTATCTCTCTATGAAGACACCAATCAGGTATTCAAGCAACTAGTTTACATCACATGCACAGTTTAGAGCAAACACATGCTTGCTAATTCTTTGCTTAGGTTCAACTAGCTTTCAACATTCTTATGAAATCCAGGGTCTATCCCCTTAAATGATACACCTAACCTTCCTATGACAGCAAGTGAGACAAACCTCTGTAGATGTGCCCCTGTGCCAATTGAATCAAGAGAATTCTTCAACTGAAGCTATCTTTCCAGGAAGTTTTGGGTTGGGTCAAGTTGACATTTAAAATCCAAGGATTACGCATTATATCATCCTTTCAAATTTTATAAACATTTTGCTTATGCTCTGTACATTTTTATTCTGTAAACTCCCCATGACTTTATTAAAGTGCATATTTACTATTGTTTTAAAATGATCCATATATTGGCATTACTTTTAAAATGGTATTAATCCAAACTACATGCAATATTTTGCTTCATTATTTTCTTGAAAACATTCAGTAAACTTACCAAGACATCAGGCTTAAACTGTAATAAACTGTAATAAAACAAAACATTATACTCTTCTTCCTTATTTTAGAAGAACACATAGTAGAACACTGTATAACTTCTCACTATCAAATACATGGATAGTATATTTTAGAACATTACAATGCAATCTGCGTAGATATTATTCATCAAGTCCAGGAAAGTTCACATTATTGCTTAATTTTTGAATATTTTTACTATGAGTGAATAATAGATTTTTGTCTATTCATTTATTTCAATTCAAATGGTAATGTAGTATTTCTTGTCTATCTAGACATAACAATGTTGGGTTATCGAAAACGTCTTATGTTCGTGCACTGATATTGAACTCTCCAGTCTCTGGAGCAATGGGACAATGTACTTTTCAGTATAAAACAGCACAGCCTCTAGTTTTCTGAAATAGCTTCCGAAAGTAGAATAACAAAGACATCAACATTCACACAAGTATGAAAGATAAATGTAAATAGTAGAAAGGCCTTTGAGAAAATCAATAAATAATAGCAGAAATAATCTCAAATTTAATGTAAGCACTTCATCTCTATGTTCAGAAATCTCGAAACCCTGAGTAGGTCCAACAGTTTCTCATTCATCTTAAAAAATCAACTATGAAAATAAAACCTTAAAGATCCCATGAGGAAGTGTTTTCATGAACACATGTCCTCTAAGTGATCAACATTTATGGAAGAAAAGCTTTTGTAAGTGTACTGACTCACTTTTTTAAAAGAATGAATTATCAATTAAGAGTTTTATATGCTATGAAATTACCATGCCTTATACAAATTATGTTAGGATATAGAACACTATGTCCCTGGGAAATATAAAGAAGAGATAATCACTTTGCTCATTGTCCGGAAGATTTCTGACATCAAGATACGAGCAAAGCAATTGAGTTACATAATACTTATGGGATCATAGATAAAAGCAGAAAGGTCAGAGGCTGACTAACCAGCAGTAGAGACCTGGGCTAACTCTTGCCACACATCTATCTCTTGGGTAGCTGTTTCCTCCAGAGAGATACATTAAATAAGCAGTAACAATTAAGCTGTCTGAATTTCCAAGCTCCCTGCAAGGGAGCAGTATGAACCAGAAGTTCAGCTTTTCTAGTTCACCATTCATGCTGGAGGTGAACGTTTTTGGAATACACCTCTCTTTAAGTCATTCATATTTCTGTATCAAGCCTTAATCTAAACTCCTACAAGCATCTGCAATAAATAATTTGTGTCATTAAGAGTAAGTTGTATGGAGTTATGTTCTCAGCTCTTGTTTCCATCCTTGAGTTAAATAAATCTCCCAATACCTTCTAGAAAAGTCACATAACACAAATAACATCTGAAGGAACCAACAGAATCCAAGGTGGAGAGAGGAAGGCATGGTTCTTAAAATTCATACTGAGGTATAGAGCAGAAGTTTATTCAGGTAAGTTTGGAGTTTCCTCAGGAACAATTCTGTTAATAGATACATTCTTCCATGTGGTATGGGATGATAGACAAATTTAATTGACAGTGTCCTTTGCCTTATAGAAGCCTTGCAATTTAATCAAGTCCCATTTGTAGTTTCTTGATCTTAGAGCACAAGCCATTGGTGCGTGGTTCAGGAAATTTTTGCCAGTGCCCATGTGTTCAAGGCTCTTCCCCACTTTTTCTTCTAATAGTTTGAGTGTTTCTGGTTTTATGTGGAGGTCCTTGATCCACTTGGACTTGAGCTTTGTACTGGGTGATAAAATGGATCGATTTGCATTCTTCTACATGCTGACTGCCAGTTGAACCAGCATCATTTCTTGAAAATGCTCTTTTTTCCACTGGATGGTTTTAACTCCTTTGTCAAAGATCAAGTGACCATAGGTGTGTGGGTTCATTTCTGAGTCTTCAATTCTGTTCCATTGGTCTACCTGTCTGTCTCTGTACCAATACCATACAGTTTTTATCACTATTGCTCTGTAATACTGCTTGATTTCAGGGATGGTGATTCCCCCAGAAGTTCTTTTAGTGTTGAGGATAGTTTTAGCTCACTTGAATTTTTTTGCTATTCCAAGTGAATTTGCCACTTGTTCTTTCTAACTCTATGAAGAATTGAATTGAAATTTGGTGGGGATCGCATTGAATCTGTAGATTGCTTTTGGCAAGATGGCCATTTTTAGAATATTATTCCTGCCCCAATCCATGAGTATGGGAGATCTTTCCATCTTCTGAGATCTTTGATTTCTTTCTTCAGAGACTTGAAGTTCTTGTCATACAAATATTTCACTTGCACACCAAATTCTTTTAAATTTCAACAATAAGTGTAGAGACAAATAGTAGAATGTAGTTGGGGATTACACTGCTTTTGTAACATCTCATCTATCTGTTATCATCTGAAATCTGTAGATTTGTAGCCCTATTTGGGTTTCCAATACGAGACATGGATTTCTTTCTATTGAACATGTATTAAGTCCAGGTAGAGAGCAGCCAAGTTGCATGTGCCATAATTCTACCTTAGAGATGTTAGGATGTGATGATGATTGCTGTGGCTTTTCATAGCTGGATAGGATTGCTGAGTGCTTCCATTTTTATGGAAGTTTGCATGGTGCCAACTCAACATAAAAATTAATACATAAAAATGAAGAGTCAGGTTCTAAAGAACTCTAAATGCATGACATCTTCAACAATAATGACTGACCTATTACCCAACTAGATCAGCAATAGTAGACTATAATGTTTGGACAATTTATAGCAACAACTAAAAAGAAGAATTCTCAACCCTGGTATTGGGATTTTGGTAAATGGTCTATGGCTCTTGATATTATCACTATAACTCCAGTGATAAAATTTCATTTAAAATATATATGTACATTTTTTCACTAGGTATCATATGCCATAGGTAATTTTAGGCCGATAGTTAATAATATGACCTTTTCAGGCGACTTCATATTTTTGACATACCTTCTTCTTCCTCTGAATTAATCTGGCCCTTCTGTATGGAGAAGCCAATGCTTTTCTGATTTTCTTTTCTGATAATGTATACCATCCTATTCCTTTTTCTGTTGATGCTTTCCAATACATTGTCATCATTTTGTCACTTTCTTAGGTTCTTAAATTACAACACATTATATATTCACATCTGAATGTTTTGAACAAGAAATAGAAACCATCACAGAAAAGTGCAGCAAATCAAATGTGGGATTGCGGAGCAGCAATTCAATTGATGTATCTACAGCACAAATTCTGCACCTCAGGCTCATGGAACATTGAATAAGAAGGGGGAGAAAGACTGTAAGAGCCAAAAGAGAATGCAACATGCTGTGAGAGTGTGTCTCCTAAGAATTTCAGACACTACCCCATGAATTATCACAAACATAAATTCCTAAACATGAGCTGAACACAGACAGATTTAATAGACATATTAAGGTTGATTCCAGATAGCCCATGCTACCCCCACTCTACACGAAGCACTATTAGCTACTAAGGAATTTGAAACTTAAAAGAAAAATCTCCCACAGAGAAGACCACACCAATTATGTATAAAACATCATACAAGTAACATTATACAGACTAAACAGGCTTCATACGTGTCTTTTCTTTATATTTTACAATATAAAACACACCACCACCACCACCACCACCAAAAACAATAACTGCAGTTTAAAAAAATGAGACAATGAATCTGAAAAAAGCAAGGAAAACACACGGGAAAGCATGGAGGAAGGAAGAGGTAAGTGGCTTATTATCTTGTACCAAAATGTAATGAGGTAGACATTCTTGAGTATATCAATTAGAATATCTTAAGTATTTGATCTGATGAAATATCCTCTATATAAAATTTAATGAAGCATGATTATAGCCATGGCAAAGGCAAACATCTTAGTAAGACTTTGTAAAGTATACCTGTGGAGAATGAACCAATTCATCCATAACCTTCCATTCACAGGAAAGACACCCATTTATTTTAAATCCAAAATAAGAGTTTGTGAAGTCACATTGACAAGATGTATCTCGATGTTTTATGGTTAAAATTTTTGTAATGCTTTATTTCACTTGACTGGTACAGAAACTATCATAATTTTATGATAACGTAATATAGCTCTAACAGTGGTTGTTGACATTTTTATGTAGCAATTGAAAATTTAAAAGCATAATTTGCATAATATCAATGGTATGGCAGGGAAATGTTATCTATATTGTTCTGCACTAAACTTCAATTGCTACATTGTAGGTGTGTGGTTGCAGAATTATGTTTTTCACCTAAATTCCTGGGATGATATTATACTCTAAATTCTATTTAATATAATATATGAATACATTTAATATAAATATACTGTGTTTAGCATGTGACTATATTAAGTAATAGTGTATTTAGAAGATTAGCTAGATGAAAGGGTACTGTTGGGGTGAGTTTAATTCCACTGATATGTGTCCTTGCAAGAAAACCACATGTGGAATCATGGAGACATATGAAGTGTACTCTTTTTTATACACAGAGGAAAAGATCTCATACAGACAGAGAAAGCAGCCCCACACCATCCAAGGAGAGCAGCCTCAGAAAAAAGCAACCCTGGCGACCTCTTCTTACCCAGTCTGCTGTCTCCACACCAGTAAGAAATAAATTGCTATTATTTAAGGTGTTCAATCTCTTCAATACTGTTTTACAGTGTGCTCAAAAATTAATAGAGTGGCTCAAATAGCTGTTGTACAAAGTAAACATTTTGTAGAGATTCCCAAGATCTGAAATGTAACATGTGTGTAATCAATCTGCAGTCAGGATCCCAGCAGGTGTCCCCATCACAAGGCATGGAGGAGCTCAACTTTCATGTTAATATAGCAGCCTCATCTTTTAGGAGAATTCTAAATTAGGTTCCTTCTATTTCAAATTTCTTTTACCATAGGGATTTTTTTTCAACAATTTATAAATAATTCATTTTTATGGACTGAGTATGTATTCCAGCTTTTCAATGACACTAAGAATAGAATCTCAGTCTCATTTATCTACTAAGGTAAATGTAGTGTATATTCTTCAGGGATTACAAATACAAATATTTTTCTGCTATAGGAATTACTAGACAAAATATTGGTAAAATTAAACAAATGGTAAATGGAATTAGATAGTTATAAACCTACTATACATAGATACACAGCATCAATACCATGGATATACTTTAATTTTTATGTCACTTATATACACACATACAAACAAATCTGAAAATATTGAAGTTAATAAAATGATAGTCTTATTTTCATTCCTTTTGCTGAATTAAATCTTGAAGCGTCAGCTATCCAATGGACAAGATTTCACATCTAGTTCACCTTTGCAATTTAACTGGGCATTCCATTCCATGTGTGGTACAGGATTGTCTGTAATGGTGAAGAAATTGAAGTAGACCATTCCCTTAATCAATATTTTTTAAGAAACAAATATCTGGGGATAGAGGCAGGCATAACTGGAAATTTGCATAACCAGGTACAGGCATAAAATTATTAAAAACTATTGAAATAAAGAATATGTACAGTGCCACTGAAGATTTTTTTTCTGGTGACTTGATTTTTTTTCTTCACACTTAAATTTAAAGCTCATCCCTTTCATAGTTTAGAAGCTGTAACCAGAGTCAATATTTTTCCCTAACCGTGTCTTGCCCTCATATTTTTTTATGTTGTACTGTTTTCACATCAGAACTTCCTCCGGGAGAACTTCCAATCATTGTACATGTCCTTGAAAATCTAAATAATGTTTCAAATGATTTCACTGAATAGCACTTATGTTAAGAGCAAGTATCCCTTCCCAGTGATTATGTTTGGATTTTTGAGGTGCATAATGTAGCACATTTGAAAAGTTAATAATCAAGAAGATGTGTCACAAATGAAAAAGAATGTAATGAATGTGTGCTGTTTGTGTCTGTGTGTGTGTGTGTATGTGTGTGTGTGTGTGTGTGTGTGTGTGTGTGAGAGAGAGAGAGAGAGAGAGAGAGAGAGAGAGAGAGAGAGAGAATTATGTGTGTTTATGTCTTTAGCTGCTATTAACAGTACCCATTCTGATGAACCACGGCAGTTTCATGGCTCCTAAAAATAGCTTGCCAAAAGCTCCAGCTTCCAGCTTCTATTCTTAGTAATTAGATAGAGAACAACTAATCAGCACCAGCTATTCTAATTGCACTGTATCTGGATTCTTGAGAGACCCCTGCTACTTTACCTTTTAATAGAAATTAAATATAAAATGTATCTCTTATATTTTTTTACGATTTGCCAAAATTATTTCTTAATAGTAATTTTTTTTTGCTTTTTGTTTTAAACTGGCAGTTACCCCCCACCCCAGTTTTTATCCTAACATCACATCAAGTGAACCCAAGTCCATGATGAATGTCTACATTAAAGCTATCATTGCTAATAGTATTCCATATCATTTGTCTTTGGTTCCGTGGGACCAAATTACAATCACCACATGACTGTAGCTTATCTTGTGATTAATGATGGTTTTACTAAGTCACTGACAGTGAAGCTTCTGGGAGGAAAATGGTAATATGGTTTGAAATTTTAAATTGCACATTTAAAAAATCATTACCTAGTTTTCTAAGAGATGCTTAATTTGTTCAAGATAGGGGGTAAAATATCTAGTCCTTTTAACCACAAGAGAGAAAAATTTCTCAAGGTAATTACTCGGGGTTTTAAAGGTTGAATGATATTATATATAACAAAGGGCTTCAGAAAAAAATATTCAAATATATTTAAGATAATTTACAAAGGTTTCAAAGATGACAAAATTTTCATATTACCATGAAAAGAAAGTGGGAAGATTAGAAGGAATCCCTGTAGTAGTATTTGGTTGGACAATATATGGATGTTTCCGTATGACAGAATATATATTCAGAAAACTGCTCTGCACCATTTCCTTGAGAGTCATTTGTGCACATCCAAGCCATTAGTAAAGAAATACTATCAGCATCCACTGATCTTTTGATGTTTCCTTCTAAATTACCTCAGTTTCAGAACTAATATGAATTTACATTATTACTACTGAGACTAATTGGCACTGATTCTGTTTAAGCAAAGAGAGACATTTAAATTCATTTTGCCTTAGGAAATAGGTAGCCGATATTGGCATTTATTTTGATTGCAACTTTATCTCTTTTCCTACATGAAATTCAAAATGTGCTTTCCAAAAGTACCTTCAGTGAAATTCCATGATAATAGCCTATTTGCAACTCAGATGCACGTAAAACAATCTTGAAATTCTAAAGATAAGTCACAAATGGATTCGTTGTTCTCTAGTTTGGTAAAAATAGAACCGTTGGATCTGAAACTCTATTTCTACTCCTTTCTACAAGTCAATTGACCATAACTTCTATGATTGAAATGGTCAAAATACGTCCATCTTTCAAATGCCCATAATCATCCAAGTGACTGCAATGCTAGGAACGACAGCTTGAATTGTTATTTTATTTCTGTGCTTTTCATGCTAGGTTAGTTACAGAAAAATATTTTTTGGTAGCATGTTGATCCTCTATGTATATTCAGGCTGAAATTTTTCCACTGTCATTTGGTATGACAGTGTCTACATAATAAAAAAAATCCCAAAATCGATATTCCCTGGTCACGAATTTTCTCTAAACAATGGTGGCTTCTGTTATTAATGGAAGTTATCAAAATGTTCGGGGCTTCATTGAAAAATCTGGGCACATGATCAAGCCTACTTGTGCTCACTCTACTGTTAAAGAGACTAATTATTGTAACAATATTCAATGATTTTAATGTGCTAAGAGAGCTTAATGAAGACCATTAAACATTTATTGCAAACATATTTGCCTCTGTAAACCTCTAATGCGAAGATATTACTGCATTTTAACAATCCATTTCTTAGTGACGATGCCGACATTAATTTGTTGGTGCTTATAAAGATATTTGTGTTTCTTCTTATAACCACTTAATGCAGCACTCCAAACAAAGAATAAATGATGTAGTCAGTTGCCGTGGGGGTGCAAGACTGTGTGTACTTGTAGTTATGTGAGGATAAGGGAATGGTGCTACTGTTTGGAGACAGAGTCCTATTGTCCTGAGGCTATCTTATTTTGCTCAGAATGGCTCGTTGAGAAGTCATTTGTATCAATGTACCATCTTTTATACAAAGATGGGATTACAACTATGCTATCTGGGAAGGTAAAATTCAGGTCTCCATGCTTGTTGGTCAAAGAACTTATTGACTGAGTCATCACCTAGCCTTTGTATTATACCTTTTTAAAACTTCCTTTCTGATTAAAAATTGTTTTGAAGCAAATATTATTATTATTATTCCAAAATATAATAGTATCTAAGGAAGAAAATGTGAGAAAAGAAAATCCATGTAATAGGAATATCAAATTGCTAAATTGTATATAGACAATTGAAAATACCTGTTCCTGGAAATCTAGTAGCATTCATTAATATCATGAAAGTCTGAGGTATTTGAAGTAAAACTGCTTTCTCCCTAGTCTTTCCTAGCTCAGCTTATGGAAAAAACAAATACTTATTGGGCCAATCAAAAGCACTTGCTCCCTCCTTCAGCTTAAGTTCTGGCTTCTAGGAGAATTCATGTATTCAGGATTTCTCATCTTGGCATTCACAAAGGTGTGTCACCTTTTGCAAAAGAATGAGGTTCCCTCTTTTTCTGTGGAGGGAATTCCTATTATGAATATGGTTCTACTGAAATACTGGGATTTCGAACATCAAATCTCAGATTTATATGATAGTTTGTGCATTAATAAGGAATATGCCCCTAAAAGCTGAAGGTACTGTGTATAGACCTTCACCTAGAATTCAGTTCTCATAGACAACATATCAATGAGAAAAGTCCCTCGAGCTTAAACTCAGCTATGAAACGTAGATTCAGAACACGCTGTGGACAAAGGTGGAGGTCATGAAATAAGATGTAAGGAAGAGAAGAAAGTCATGAAACAAAGTTAATGAAAGTAATTGTGATGTGGAGACAAGAATGAACAGATATTGGGAGGAATTTCATAGTTCCTTTCGAGACCAAAGCTGGAATGTTGACTTGCTGTCTGCTTCTTGACTGGAGAACACAGGAAACAGACAATGATGAGACCTTTCTGCATTCAGGACCGAACGTAATACCTAATCTCTATGATTATTCCTTTGAAGCATATTGGATTTGTTTGGATTAATCTCGAGTAGCCTATGCCTCTAAGGCATAGTTGTAAAATCACAGAGCAATTAGCTAGCAATTAGTGCACCTCCACAGTAATATGTACGCTGCCAGTGAAGGGGAAAAAGCTTTGAAGAATCAACTATTACCCTGAAGTCACTGTGGACATTCGTTGAAAGACCCATAATACAAAACAATTCTCACCTCAAAGAGAATAAAGCATGTTTATTCTGGAGCCAAATATGAATGACAATGTCCTGTGGAAGACAGACTGAAGTTACCCCAATTACCATATCGCACTGTTCTGTGGAAATGCAGTTTCTATAGTAGCATAAAAAAGAACATCATAGACAAAGTCACTCATCAAACACAGTGATGGAGACAACAAGTGAACAGGATACAGCAAACGAGAAATATGTAATGTAGGCTTTCTGATCACCTTCCCAGCATTTGAAGTAATTTTTCACTATTTGTGTGCTTCAAAAGGATTTATAATATTGTCAAACATGTGAATCTTAGGTCAAATGCCAAAGTGAACGATGAATGGCTTTTGAGTAAACTGAAGATCTCTGGCCCTTCCTGCTGCACTCCAGCTCTCCACAAACACAGACCTTCCAGTCAGTTCACCAGCTTTGTGACCTCTTTAGTATACATAAAACTTTTCTCTGAGAAGTTCAACTCACAACTTAAGAATCAGACTGTCTTAAGTCAATGTGTGTGTGTGTGTGTGTGTGTGTGTGTGTGTGTGTGTGTATTCAGTTTATAAAAGAGCCTATAGAAAGAAGATATTGGGGGATAAAAGTGATTCATACCCTTAAAAGTACAAACACCAGGGCCTGGCTCAGGGGTTAAAAGCACTGTCTGCTCTTCCAGACCCAGGTTCAGTACTCAGTACCCACAAGGCAGCTAACAAATGTCTGTAAAATCCAAGCTATGATATCCTCACACAAACACACAGGCAGGCAAAACACCAATGGACATAAAATAAAATAAATACATTTTGAATTAAGAAAATACAAATAGCAGAAACTATCTTTGGAAGTGGCTAGATACAGGACTTAATATAAAAAGTACCCTCAAAGATAGCATTATAAACATATCCAAATGGAAAAATATGAATAAAGAAGTAAAGAAAAATGTTAACAATGAATCATTCAAGAATATCAATACAAAGAAATTATTTTGAGAGGAACAAATAATTATGAAAATTTAAAAGTTTAATAACAAGTTATCATAATTATATCAGTGATATACTTTGGTTTATATCACAAATGTTTCTAGATAACACATACAATATATTTTCAACAATTTTGATAGTAAAAAATGATCGGAGACCAGTATATCAATTTTAAATATAAAAGTATAATTTTTGAAATAATATTTTTGTGTCCTCCGATGTTCAGAGCAGAAAAAAAATAGAACATGATCTAAATCTCAAATATAGAATTTGTTGTGTTTCTTGCAAAAGGCAGGAATTGATGCCAGAAAGGTCCTGAGCCCATCCCACCTCTCTAATTTCTCTTTGATCCATCTCATACCTTTCACTTTACACATAATCATAACTCTAATGTGTAGTTTTGTGCATCTTTGTGTATGTTTATGATTGCACTTAAATATATACTCAAGATATCTGTATTTCAATGGTAGTACCTGTGATCCTATGTTAGTAATAAACACTACTTGTCTTCTTCAAACCTTTTGAAAGGATAGGATTTCTTAAGACATGAAGATGCTCATCTCATTCATTTCAGCCACATTGTTGCAGTAGCTTTTATTTAAAATAAATCAATGTCTCATCAGTGCTTTGCAGTTGGTATATCTATGCCCTTTCTTTTATTAAAACCGTATTTCCTTTCAACTACTTTAAAGGACACAGTAAATCATGCTGATTTTGTTGAAACGTTACCTACCTACTTAACTATTTTAATTTTTTATAACCGAGTCATTGCCAGACATAGAAATACTCTGGATTATTTTATACTTTGGTGTTGTATTCTTTGCTTTGGGATTTACGCTTCGTTGGGAATCTTTCAAGATACTTAAAAGCACACCCTCACCAAAAAGTGACAAATCCACTTCCCCCTTACATGTTTAAGTTTGTGGCTGTTGTTTCTTCTGCCTTCTGGTTTCTGCTTTCTCCTCTATGCTGAGCACAAATCATAAGTGTGTATATTTTCGTGTTCTTTTTTTTTTTCTTTTTATTCGGAGCTGGGGACCGAACCCAGGGCCTTGCGCTTGCTGGGCAAACACTCTACCACTAAGCTAAATCACCAACCCCTTTCTTGTTCTTGATAAAAGAAATGCTCTCTCTTTTTCAACCTTGGGTGTTAAGTTAATTGCCAGCTACTTCTTTATACACTTCTATGGTACAATCACACTCATTCAACGTTTCATTCTTTGATAGCTTTTACCTTGGAAGAATGACAAAGTTTTAAAAAGTGTCTGCTTCTCCCCGATGAGCTGATCATGTTCTTTGTCTTTTTTTCTGTTGCTAAATGGATCAGTCACATTTGGTGAAACATTCCTTTGCCAGAAGTACTGGCTACTTGATCATAGTGAACGAATGTTCTATGTGTTATCGAACTTAATTTGATAGTATTGTATTGAGAACATTTACTTCTATGTTTAAGGTGAATATTGCTCTACAATCACATTTAATTTTGGAATGTAGTCAAAACTTTCTTTGGTTATACTACTGGCCTCCTAAAAGGAGTTTTAAAGTAATCTATTTTCTTAACAATCTTTGAAAAACTGAGTAAGATAATATCATTTTTAAAAATGTTTGGCATTCAAGGAGATCCACACCTTACTTGTACGTCTTTATTTTATCTAAATATAATTGATTTGATTTTCAAAAAAAGTGAGTAGTTGAGGAAAAGCTAGAAAGTGGCGTTATGAACAATCATAAAAGGTAGGACTTTATTGATCAAAAGTTATTAACACTGAGTAATATGTTGGAAATGGATCAGAAGGGTTACCTTCAAACAACTAGGGGTGATAGTATACTTTTGTAATACTAGTACTCCTGAATGGAGACAGAATGATCACTCTCAGTTACAGTACAACTGAATCCTGCTCTAGGATGCTCAACTCCTTCCAAAGAAGAATATAGAAAATAATTTTTCAATGATATTTGATATAATTCTTAACTTTATGCTCATCTGTTTTGAAGATTGCTATGTAATATTATTAAGTTTATATTTTAGTGTAGAGCTCCATGTTGCCACACAGTGAGCCTAGAACTGTCTTGCGTTCCTGTTGACGAAGTCTCCGATGTACTTGGGGTGATTAAGGCAACGCTTCAGGAAGTGTCTAGGGAAACCAATTGGAAAGAGTGAAAAGGTGGTCCGAAAGGACAATAATCCCTGTCATGAAAGGCGCACCTGCTGTACACCTGGCACATTGGAGCAAAACTGAAAAAAGAAGATGGAAGAAAAAAGTAGGGTGTGAACTTGCTTGGGCATAGGAGGAAGCACAGTTTTTTATAGCATCCTAATCATCGGAAAAGTGAAGGAATCTGGGAGAAAGCCTAAGCTCCAAGCATCCCAGTCAGAACCATGTGCTTCTTACTTTACCCAGAAGTAACTCATTCAACAACGTTAGTTTAAATTCAAAGCTCTGCACTGTTGAGACTAACAAGAGTATCATATTCTCAGATGAGAAAAATGTTTATTAGCCTAAGATATCTTTATTGTTATTAAAAATGAAAACTAATATGAAATAAATAGATGACGTTGGGATGTTATAGATTTATGAAATATTCATAAAGCAGTAAACCAAAGAGTCTACAGAGGAAAAATGGACACTACAAAGCAGAATTGCTCCATTCTGATTGCTTAAATTCATACATTTCTCTCTTAGATTATTTATAGAAACAAATTACTCTTTATATACAAAATACTTTTTCATATGTAATAATTCCTTTTAAAAAGAAAAAATGTTTCACATTTATTATTTTATTACAAACTAGCCATTGAAAAATCATTAGTCTATGATAAAATGCACTCTTTAAGAATAAAGAATAATCAGGATTTTACAAATGTTTGACCCCAGTATAATCTCCACCATAAATATATTTACTTTTCATAGTATTCCGAATACTATACTTCTTCCTTTATATTACATAGTTTTCATACTCATACTCTCCAGCAATAAGCAATTATCTTCCTATTGTTATAGTTAGTTATGCTTACAGACAGAAGCCTAGCATAATTGTCCTTTGAGAGTCTATACCTAGCAGCCAGTGAAAACAGGTGCACAGATCCATAGCCAAACATTACATTGATCCTGAAGAGTGTTGTGGAAGAGTTGGAGTGGGAAGGACTGAGGGAATTAAGGAGTTCACAGGAAGATCAACAGAGCCAACTAACCTTGACCCTTGACGACTGCCTGAAACTGAACCGCCAACCAAAGAGCAAGCATAACCTGGATAATTCCCCTAGCACATATGTAGCAGACGATCAGCATGTTCTTCATGTGGGTCTGCAAATAACTGGATCTGGGGTTTCCCTGAATTTGTTGCCTGCTAGTGGATCCCATTCCCTTAACTGAACCACCTTGTCTGGCCTCAATTAGAGAGGATTAACCTAGCCCTACAGTAAGTGATGTGTGGGGGTAGAAAGGATGATATGGGGTTGGGAGAAGGAGAAGGAGAGGGGAAAATGGGAGGAAGATCTATGAGAGTGAGGTTCAGAGGAGATGGAAGGCTGTGGATAAAGTGTGACATGAATAAATAAATTAATTTAATACTTTGCTTAAGAAAGAAATTCCAGATATTCCAAAGTTATGTAAACGTGTTTCTATAGGACGTTCATAGTTTGATTGAATTTACAAATACGTATGTGTACATGGATGTGCATGTTTTTCTTAACTTTGATCTTATTTTGGTAAATTTCCACTTATGAGCCATTTCAAAACTTCATATTCTAAGTATCATTCTCTCCCACACCATTTTTACAAGGCTCCTTTGATTATTCAGGGCTTGTTCTCAAAATGAATTGCTATTTGTAAATTCAATTTTTCATTTCCCAAGTACTAGCAATATTAAAGTTGACATTCCTTTTATGCATTTGCTGCATGGTTATATATCTTTCTTAAAGACAGGCCTATTTTCACCTCTATATAACTAGGAAAATTGCTTAGTAAAATGACAGTTAACCAAACAAACTACAAAAAAGCCAAAATCCAAAATACAATACACCAAGACAAAACAAACAAACACACAAAATCCAACATCTGACAAGGATGATAGAGAGAAGGTAGAACTCTTTTTGCATACTACTGCTGAGAATGAAATAATACATTTGTTAGCCTAAGAAATATGAATGTTTCTAAAATGTGAGATACTTGTCTTATAACTTGCTGTTGAAGTGTCCATCAGAAAAGTACAGAAATTAAGATGCCCAAAATTCTTAGCGCTCCTATGGTTATTGAAGCACTGGTCAAGAGCCAAGATACAGGATGAGCCTAAATGACTATAACAGAACAAATATGAAAATAGTACAGTGTCCCTCAATTTAGAATAGTATCCAAAAGATAAAAGCAGAAAAATATACAACATGAAACAACTTGGATTAACCGTGAGCTCATAATTCTAATTATATAAGATAATCACAGAATAATAGAGTTCATCTAAGTATCTTCATATAAAGTACATAAAATCATCTAATGCAATGAATAAAATGAACTATTGCTGATGAATGGGTACAATGTTTCAGTACGGCAGACAGATAATCTCAATGGATCTACACAATAAAAGTGCAGCTCTGTCAACTGTAATGCTCTATCCACTTAAAAATAAGGCACCACGCTTCATGTCAACTGTTCTTACTGCAATAGAAATTTTAAAAATCAATTTTCCATTACACACGGTCATATATCTGAATTCTCTCCACCCTTGAAGTGATCTATTCATCTGTCCCAGTGCCAATACCTACTGTAGACTATTGAAACTTAGAGCAAGATTTCAAATCATAGATTGAAACTTTAAGCTCTTTAAATTAGGTCACAATGAAGTTTGTATCTACTCCTCTCTTTGTCTCCTACAGTTCTGAGATTCATCTTCTTTTTATATATTGCTCAGGCTCCTTGCTGCATTACATGTCTAGTTATTTTTATTTGAATATAGATGTAGATATACTGAGATTTTTACATCAGTCTATATCTAGACTTATTTCAGAATTGTGTTTATGGAAATTTATGTATTTGCTCAGTCAAGTTGTTTAATATACTTGGTAGTTTTTAGAAGAGTACTTTTGGCATTTATTAGAGAAGTCACAAGTAGTCATTACCAGAGATCTACTTTAATTCTGGAACTATCTACCCATCAACACCAGGTTTGTTTATTGAATATTCAGTAAGGCATAGTTCCCTGGACTGGCGGTATTTCAAATATTTCTTAGGTGCATGTTTTTCTTAAGAATGATTTAGCTTAGTGATTTCTGATAGATTTTCTTGCCCATCCTGGTGTAGCTTTACCAAAATATAAATAGCTTGGATGTTCAGTGTAGTATGTAATAAGATTTTCAAGTAAATGTGTAACATTTTTCTTTAATAATTTTCTCTTGTTTGAAACACACTTTACAAATTCCACCCATCATGGACTCTACCCTCTATTTTCTCATGTTTGTGAGTTGATTGTTTCCCCTGTACAAAACCAAAACAATTAAAATCAAAGAACTAGAGAGTTCATACAGAAAGGATGCCAGGACTTTTTCTTTGCACCAGAATCTCCCTATAGTCTCTGGTCTATTGTTGAGAAATCTTTGTTTGTTTGTTACTTTGTTTAATTTGTTTTATATTTGGCTGCAGTGGGAGGACCAGTGAAGTACTAGTTACTTAATCATGTTCAGAAGTGGAACTCTCTCCAATTTATTACACAGTAATGTGACAGTGTCTAAGTCAAAGCACAGAGCTCTAGAATAAATCACAATTCAATTTTATTTATGAACAAGAGCTCAGTGATCTTTAATAAATTAATTCCAATTGATTCTAGCTATATATTAAATAGTAATAGACTGAAATCAAATGAAAATTATTTCAGGATTTCTATATAATGATTCAATGCTATGGAAGCTTAGAGTCATACGTACAGGTTAAGAAAGAAAATTGTTTTAGTTGCCGTAATAGCTCTCAATAAATCTTTAGCATACAGTTAATAAAAATAAATCTTTTACATACAAAGCCATATTTATCTCCAATCAAAATAAGCCCATAAATAACAACCTTTGAGGTAATGTGAAATAAAAGTACAAAGCAGTCAAGAATGCTCAATGTAATTATATCTATCTAGCAATCCTTTGACCAAGCTTTTCTGAAAACAAACCAAAGAAAACTCTGAACATCACTGCAATTATGTTTGTATTGATTCACATAAAAATATAAATGTTCGTGACTGCCAGTGATGAATTAAACTCAAAAAAATGGAGACAGTTCTAGAACCAGCTGGTTTGAATTTCGTACCTGTTGGTATTTCACCAGAAATGTACACATGCATTCTATTTATCTTAGACTGTTTTTATTTCGTCTTTATGTTTGGCATTTAACTATGTTTTCTTCCTCATACATTCAAAAATGAAATGTGGTTTTTGGCTATTCTATACACAGATAAGATTTTGGTAAGGTTAAAAATGGATATTATGGAAAATTGTGGCAATCTCATGTAATTCCTCAAGAAAGAAGTGCAAATATTCAAAACAAGTGACACGGCTAGATTTTCACTTAGATGCATGAGGAAAGTAAGTCCATGAACTGTGTATATGTAATATAAAAATATCACTCAGAGTAATACAAAAATAAAATAAAGTTTGTTACAGTAAATGCATTTATCACTTTTGGGAACATCCAAAGACAACTTTTCATAAAGCCAGAACAGAATTAAGTAAGAAGGAATAAAAATAAATGGAACAAATGTTTAAAAACTATTAATATGGGGTTGGGGATTTAGCTCAGTGGTAGAGCGCTTGCCTAGTAAGCACAAGGCCCTGGGTTTGGTCCCCAGCTCTGAAAAAAAAAGAAAAAAAAAGAAAAACTATTAATATTAAACAAAAATGAAAGTTATAAGCATATTAAAGTACAAACTGGGAGTGACAATGGAAAGACATTTGTAGGAGAACAAGCATGACATATTCAGATGGAAAAGAAGTTAGTGTCAATGCTGCGTGACAGTTGTATCCCTCATAAGAACGTTTGCCAAAAGTGCTCTCTTCTTTTAAGTTTGTATTTCTCTCAGCTACTTCTCTAAGGGTGTGATGAGACTCCATGATAAAGGCAACATGTAGAAGAGATTATTGTGCTCACAGTTTCAGGTGGTGAGTCTATAACCATCAGGCAGTCACACGCTTTCTCCTGCAGCAGTATCTGAGAGATTTCATCCTTATCCAAGTGGATAAGGCAGAGAGATCTATCAAGGGATATCATACTCTTTGAAATGTCAATGTCGCCCTAGTTATACACCTCCTAGACCTTCCCAAACGGACCCACCAACTGACAGCTAAGTATTCTAATTTATAAGCCTATGGGGGCATTTTCATTCAAACCATCAAGGCAGTAATCTCAATTTTCAAAAAAATGTTAATAAAAGTCACATAATGTGGCACATGTCATCTGATTGATGGCTGCAGAAGAAAATGAAGGAAGGGCACTGACAATTCAAGGACAGTTTGATCACCAAGACAAGATTCAGGCCAATCTAGGATATACCACAAGATCCTCCCCCAAAACAACAACAACAACAACAACAACAACAACAACAGCAATGAATGACAATGACATTTTTGAAATTTAAAGAAAAAGATGACACTATATTTCATCTCAGGCGAAACATCTAAAAACAGACAAAACATTTTGAATAAAATGCCAGGGAGGTAGGGTGGGAATGAGTGGGTGGGAGGGGGAACATCCTCATAGAAGCAGAGAGAGGGGTGATGGGAGAGTAAGGAAATCAGGAAAGGGGATAGCATTTGAAATGTAAATACATAAAATATCCAATAAAAAAGAAAAGAAAAAAAACATTATTTGGAATGCGATGGAGTATAGATTTTAAATTTAGCAAATGAAACACGGCTGGCATTAGAATAGAGAAAACTACAAATAAATCAGGAAAAGAACAGTGATTCATCTGATGTGTCAAGTATTGTAAATTATATTTAAAACTAAGTTACTGCCAAATGCCAAAGCAAGTTTTGGACACGGGGGTTTGAAAAAGAAACCAGAAACACACAATGGGAAAAGGAAAGCATCTTCAATGAATTGTGCTGGTCTAAATGAATGTCAGTATATAGAAGAATTCAAATTGATCCATATTTCTCACCCTGAACAAAACTCAAGTCCAACTGGATCAAAGACATCAACAAGAAATGAGGTATATTGAACCTAAGAGAGATGAAAATCAGGGATACCACTGAACTCATTAGAACAGGAGAAAACATTCTGAACAGAACACAGATCACACCAGCAATTAAGGACAGCAACCAGTAAGTGAAACCTCATGAAACGGAGAAGCTTCTATAAGGCAAACGAGACCATCACCACCTCCACATCTGACAAAATATATAAAGAACTCAAGAAACTAGACATCAGCAAATGAGATGATCCAATTAAAAAATGAGGTACAGATCTAAACAGTAAATTCTCAACAGAGGAATCTCAAGTGGCCAAGAAATACTTAAATAAGTGTTTAATATCTTTAACGATACAGGTAATAAAAATGTTAACTACTTGAGATCCCATCTATCCCTGTCAGAATAGCCAATATCAATAACACGAATGACAGCACATGCTTCCAAGAATGTTAAGAATGGGGAATACATCTTCATTGCTGATGCGAATGCAAGTAGTATGGCCAGTAAACAGGATTTCTCTTTGTAGCAGTCCTGGTTGATCTGTAAGTCACACTATAGAGCAGAACGGCCATGAACTCACTGAGATCATCAGCTTACCCCTTTACCTCTTAGGTCTGGGGATTAAAGGCATATGCCTCCAAATCCAATAAGACAAATTCCTTAATACCTCTAGACGTTGGTGAACAGGCCATAAATGTCATTGATAGCACAATCTTGTGCCATTAGGACTAGAGGTGATGTGCACATAAGGTCTCATTTTTGGCTGATGTAAATGATAGCCACGGTGCTGTTGCTTCCTTTACTTTAAGCAATAGAAGATGCATGCAGTTAAATTCCTGTCTTTTGATTGATTTTTTTTTAAAAAAAAAGCACTTTTATCTGGCTTTCCATCTATTGCTAAATTACATGTAAAAAATCAATATGTTGTGAATTTCTTTTTACCTTGACTAAAAGAAAAAATGGTTTAATTTTGGTAATGAGAGTGTCTGAAATACCTACAATGTATTTTTATGAAATTGCTTCTTCCGGTTGACTTACGTTTTTTATATGAAATTGTCTGTGTTACTAAGGGACTGATGTTCACATTTTATATAAATATCTTTTCATTAGTATTTTCTTTTATACTTTGCTAGGGTAAAAGATCTACTAAACAAAAATAAAAAAGAATAAAGATAAAACCCTCTTTGTAAAATTATAGAGTTCAAGCTTCCAAGTGGCCTTCAGCCTAGAGGAAAGATTGGCAGTGTCTCTCACACCTGTTTGGCTGACTTATTTTTGTGAGCTTCATCTCCCTTCCTCCCAGTCTGTGCTGTCTTTGTTGGACACCTTTTTTTGGGTGGTGACATTTCCATATTTTTGTGTGCATTAAATAGCCAAAGAATCATAGTCATTAAAGATAACTCATTCTATAATTTTTAACACACAAGTAAGAAAAATGCATTTGGACACTAGTGCTCAACACCTTTTCCAAGATAAAGTACATCTTAAACACCTACAAAGCAAATGAGATGGGAGAAGACTCAAAGTCTAAGCTGTGAAGTGGTCTTGCAACACTCTTTTCTTTAGTGTTACTCTTCTCCAGATTTTCTAGCACTAACACGGTACCAGTCTGTCTCCTACTTTTTGTCAGATTCTTGTAGTTCACTCCTGCAGCATCCCTTATGAGATAGGAAATATTCTGAATTCCCAGTACCCACTTTATAGATCATGAAATGAAGACACAGAACACATAACAACTATGGATACACAGATACCAACTTGCAGGAAAATATATGCAATACTTTATTGGAATGGAAAACGGATCTCATATTTAAAAATAATTCTTTTCACACACACAAAAAATCATCACATAAGGAAAATGTATATTCTTTACATAAAATTTCTGAAATGAAAATTTTTCTTAGTATTTTCAACCTTTTAATGTAGACATGCTGTTTTTGATGATTGTCGAATGGCTGAGCCAAAGAAGTGCCTGTATCAAAATTAAATTTGATGATAGGTAGGAAAAACACAAACCATCATAATTCTGAATTAAACAGAAAGAGCGTAAAGTGGAAATTGCTGAGTTTCTTTGCTATTATTTCTTTTGAAACATTCAAGCTTGCTACTGTGCCATCTCACCATCTCCTGGCTTCCTTCACCATCAAAATTTACCTCAAAAGCAAACAAAACCAGCCTCTGCTGGAAGCCAGGGGACTCAAAAAAATGGCAGATCCAATAATCATCGATGGTAATTTGTATTACTTTATACAACTTTCTATTTCTCAATCTAAAGAATCATATTTAAGTAAAATAAGCACTACGACCTAAAGAGAGAAAAAAATTCCATTATTTGGAAAGACCCAGACTAATTCACCTGCTTACCTTTGCTAGTGAATTTTATCTTTGAAATTAAATAAAATTAGTTATCATGAAGCTTAGAATATGTTTCATATAAGCATTATCAAAAATAAATCTTTCTTTCATTCAGTTGATTTTTCTTGGGTCACATAAAAACTAAGATGTACAGGGAGTGTAGAAAATATTATTCCTTAGCAAACTTTGCTATTTGGTAACAATAAAAGTCATAGTGTGGCATATCATGATGTAATTTAAGCAGAAAATATTTACTTTGAAAACTAAAGCAGAAAATGATAACAGCATTCTGGTTTATAAGTTAAATGTAATAAAAAAGCATTCATATACAATTAACATATATAAAAATATAACTCTTCAGAAAAATAATAATCCTTTTATTTTTTAATCAATATGTTTTCCAGGTATCTAAAGGATTGCTGTGCAGGACTGATACATCATTTTTTTGTTTGTTTCTTTCTTTCTTTCTTGTTTTTTTTTTCCTTTCACTAGATAGTTTTGGCTAGCCTATAACTGGGTTTGTAGATGAAGTTGACTGTCGACTCACAGAGATCTGCCTATTTCTGCCTCCCAAGCTCTAGGATTAAACTTCCATGTTTCACCACAAATAGGTCATGCAATACATGCCAAGATTTTAAAGGGCAAATATGGCTCCATTGTTTCTCCTGAATTCGAAGAAGATAGCTATTTTGTCTTCATTGCTTTTACTCCATGACTCTTCTGTTTAACTTTTATCATATAATATTAAATAGTTATAGGAAAGAGGTATGAAACAATTTATAGTATGAATGCAATTATTGGACCAGGAACCCAAGAACATTGTAGACATACTCTAACCATATTGTTCACTTTTTTAAAAAACAACTCTTAAATTACTTTTCACATGATGGGAATTGTGCCTTACAAGCTTGCTACTTGTCATCTACTTACCAGGCCCTCTGCAAGGAACTAACATAAAAATAGACAGACCCTTTAAGTTATAAAAGTTTGTGCTAGTGAATGTCATCTAGCAAATAGCAGACTTTAAGTAAGGAATGAATTGTTAACTAATAAAGTCATAAATCCTGGCCATTTAAAAATCTTATGGTTTTTTTCCAATTTAAACCTCCTTTAAATACTTAATATGCATTTAATTTACTTCGGATTATGTAACTGTTAGGAAATGACCTAAGTAGATATTTCCTGTACAGAACAGTAAAGTTCTCATTTTTATTTGGATCTACCTTGGGCCATAAATAACATTCAAATACAGATATTCTTAAATGACTTATGCTTTTTATATTAAAGACTATTTTAGAGCTAAGCCTATAAAAAGTTACTAAAGAATAGATATAAAATAAGGCATTAATACACTTATTCTGTTTATTGCTAGACTCTGCTTTTTCCTAAGAGTATTTGTCCTTACTTTAGTAATGTTAGATACTGCACATAAGTATATTACATGGACTGTGTGCAGGGCCAATTTATAACCATGTTCTATTGCTTTCTTGCACTTCTGGAGGTTTCATTTGCATTGGCCCTAAAGAAAAGATGAATTACCTCATAGCAAGCTGTACAAATAAAACTTTACAGTCATTTACATAAGGCAGAATCCTGGAACTATTAAGTCATCAGACAGCACATGGTCTTGGAATTTTGCAGATCTGAACAGAACCTGCACTGTAGCCAGAAACACAGAGAATAAGTATCAGAAGATATGCTGCAGAAAGACAGTTCCTGCACTGGTGCATTGTGTTATTAGTAAAGAACTTCAGTATAAAATCTTAATACTATGTTTTTTAATGTAATTGATTCAATTGAACCATCAGGATGGCACTATATGGGTTCAAAAATAATAGATTTTTTAAATATTTTAAAATTACTTTCCAAAGAGATAATGTTTTGCCTATAATATAAAATCAGTCAAATGATATTATACTAATTTATATTCTTTGATATTATTTTACCACTTGTTTTATTTTAAGAGCTAGACTCTATACAACTTGTAGCATTAGAATTTTATTGGTGGATGGAAATTTTAGCATTTCATTTAAAATGTGCTTTTATTTAAAGTGTGTTTGATAAAGTTTTTGAGCTACAAAATCTTAATACCTCACTTTATATGTTTCTGGATTTTATTATAGAAACTAATGACATAAATTAAACTTATTTGATTTAATTGAGCTGATACCTTTGTTTGCTTTTAAAATTAACCAATGTTAATTTTTTTACTAAATCTTTTTTCTTGCTGTTGTTTTCATTTTTCATATTTAGAATGTGTAAATTACCATAGAATAAAAGTGAAATCTGTGTTTGGGTACATATACATGTTCACTTAAAAGAATAACTATAGTAAGCCATATTTTATTGTCTTTTCAAAAGACCTAAGTGTGTCCAGGTAACAGGACATATGATTGACACGTGAAGCAAGCACATTAAGTGTTAAAAGAATGCTAAGCACATTGATAGAATGACAGAAAAGATTCATTTCCCACCTGCAACAAACATGTGCTCTTGGGATTGGAACAATGGGAAATTAGCTGTGCCGTGCCTGGGAATGTTATTTAAAGTCTGATTGACTACAGCAGGGCAATCCTTTGTGTAAAAAAAAAAAAATGTCCATAACAATGTTTCCTCAAAGATATCTTCAGAATAAATGTTACATTAACCAATGGTTATGACAAAGTGTCATAAACAAAAGGGGAACAAAGAAAGAAGAAAAGAAAGAAAGAAAGAAAGAAAGAAAGAAAGAAAGAGATCATATAAGAAGTTGTTGAGATTTTGGCTTAAAATTTTGGTTTCTAAAAAGGCATCAATAGGAAGAGAAACCATTAGTCCTGCCAAGGCTGGACCCCCCCCCAGTGTAGGGGAATGTCAGGGTAGGGAGGTGTGATGGGGGATGGTTGGGAAGGGGGAACACACTTATAGAAGAAGAGAATGGGGATTGGATAGGGGGTTTATGGTCAGGAAACATGGGAAAGGGAAGAATATTTGAAATGTAAATAAAAAATATCCAATAAAAAATAAAATAAAATCACACACAATGTCTACTAATAAAAGTTAAATGCATGATAGTATTCATACATAATAATACATGCAACCAAGAATGACAAAGACCTTTATGTGCTTATGATGGAATAGTTTCTAGGATTTAAAAAATCTTAACAGTGTTTAAGAGATAACGACACTGGGAGCTGTGGAGAAATTTTTAACTGGAGTTCAAATAAAGCTCTACAATACTGACTATTAAAAAAAAGAGAGAGAGAAAAGAAAAAATTCCAATGAGGGAAAGAGGTAGACCCTCAGAGGCACAGACAATCCTGAGAACTCAGGAGAGACTACCATTTCTGCTCACATTCCTGGAACAAGAGGAACCTGCCCACTGGCCTCTGGATACAGGATTATAGGAACAGTCAGTGGCAGGGACTTACTGGTTTCTGCCTGTGCTCTGAACTGAACTGAATCAATCCCCTATCTACCTGCACCCAAATTCCACAGGGGAGAAAGCTGGAACCTCAGAAGTGCAGATAATCATGAGACCTCTGGGGAGACCTCCACTTCTGCTCACATTCTGACCAAAGAGGAACCTGCCAAGTGCCCTCTGTGTCTTCTGGGCACAGGGACCTATGAACAGTCAGGGGCAGGACTCTTCTGGTTTCTGCATGTGCAGAGAGCTGAAAGTCAGTCACCAGGAGCACCTAAACACTTGAGAGCAGAGGTACGACCAACTTTTCTGCTCCAAGCGACCCGCCTGGATGCTTCAGATCACATAAATCCAGGAGAAACTCTCTGCTCCAAGATCCAGCTGAAAACAAACAAACAAACAAACAAAAATTGACTCACAGGCCTACAGGAGGGTCAAGCCACTGTCAAAGACAGCAAACCTAGCTAACACCAGAGACAACCTGATCGCGAGAGGCAAGCACAAGAACCTAAACAACAGAAACCAAGATTCTGTCCCATCATCAGAGCCCAGTTCTCCATTCAAAGCAAATACTGGATATCCAAACACACCAGAAAAGCAATACTTGGATTTAAAATCACATCTCGTGATGATGATAGAACACTTTAAGAAGGACATAAATAACTCCCTTAAAAAATACAAGACAACACAGGCAAACACATAGAAGCCCTTAAAAAGTAAACACAAAATCCCTGAAAGAATTACAGGAAACACAACCAAACAGGTGAAGGAATTGAACAAAACCATCCAGAACTTAAAAATGGGAAGAGAAACAATAAAGAAAGCACAAAGGGAGATAACCCTGGAGATAGAAAACTTAGAAAAGAAATCAGGAGTCATAGATGCAAGCATCACCAACAGAATAAAAGAGATAGGAGAGAGAATCTCAGGGACAGAAGATACCAAAGAAAACATCAACACAACCATCAAAGATGATATAAACTGCAAAAATCTCCCAGGCCAAAACATCCAGGAAATCAGGGACACAATGAGAAGATCAAAGTCAAGTATAATAGGTATAGAAGAGAGTAAAGACTCCCGACTTAAAGGGCCAGTAAATATCTTCAACAAAAGTATAGAAGAAATCTTCTCTAACCTAAAAAAAGAGATGCCCATAAACATACAAGAAGCATGAAGAACTCCAAATAGATTGCACCAGAAAAGAATTTCCTCCCGTCACATAATAGTCAAAACACCAAATGCAAAAAATCAAAGAAAGAATATTAAAAGCAGTAAGAGAAAAAGGTCAAGTAACATATAAAGGCAGACCTATAAGAATTAAACCAGACTTCTCACCAGAGACTATGAAAGCCAGAAGATCCTGGGCAAGTGTCATACAGACCCTAAGAGAACACAAATGCCAGCCTAGTCTACAATATCCAGCAAAACTCTCAATTAACATAGATGGAGAAACCAAAATATTCCATAACAAAACAAAATTTACACAATAGTTTTCTACAAATCCAGCTCTACAAAGGATAATAGATGGAAAACTGCAACAGAAGGAGGGAAACTACAACCTAGAAAAAGCAAGAAATTAATCTGCTTGCAACTAAACCAAAAGAAGGGTGACATGAAAAACATAATTTCACCTCAAAAAACAAAAATAACAGGAAACAACAACCACTATTCCTTAATATCTCTTAGCATCAGTGGACTCAATTCCCCAATGAAAAGATAGATTAATAGATTAGATATGTAAAGTGGACCCAGCATTTTGCTGCTTACAAGAAACACATTCCAGAGACAAAGACAGACACTACCTCAGAGTAAAAGGCTGAAAAACAACTTTGCAAGCAAACAGTTTGAAGAAATAAGCTGGAATAGCCATTCTAATAGTGAATAAAATCGATTTTCAATCAAAAGTCATCAAAGAAAGGAAGGATACTTTGAATTGATTAAAGGAAAAATCCACCAGGATGAACTCTCAATCCTAAATATCTGTGCTCCAAATGCAAGGGCACCTACATTCATAAAAACAAAACAATACAAAACAAAACAAAAGAACAACAACAAAATACTTACTAAATCTCAAAGTACACATTCCACCTCACACAATAATAGTAGGAGATTTCAACGTCCCACTTTCATCAACGAACAGATCATGGAAACAGAAAATAAACAGAGACAGAGAAACTAACAGAAGTTATGAATCAAATGATGTAACAGATTTTTATAGAACATTTCATCATAAAACAAAACGATATACCTTCTTCTCAGCACCTCATGGTACCTTCTCCAAAATAAATCAAATAATCAGTCACAATTCAGGCCTCAACAGATACAAGGAGATTGAAATAATCCCATGCATCCTATTAGATCACCACGGACTAAGGCTGGTCTTCAATAACAACAATAATGACAGAAAGCCCACAAAACAAGGAAGTTGCACAATGCTCTACTCAATGATATAACTTGGTCAAGGAAGAAATAAAGAAAGAAATTAAAGACCTTTTAGAATTTAAGGACAACATAGGCACCACATGCCCAAACTTATGGGACACAATGAAAGCAATACTAAAAGGAAAATTCTTGCTCTGAGTACCTCCAAAAAGAAATAGAAGAGAGCATACATTAGCAGATTGACAGCACACCTAAAAGCTCTAGAACAAACATAAGCAAATACAACCAAGAGGAGTAGAAGGCAGGAAATACTCAAGCTCAGGGCTGAAATCAACCAAGTAGAAAAAAAAAAAAAAAAAGGACTATATAAAAAAAAAAAAAAAAAAAAAAAAAAAAAAAAAATCAACAAAACCATGAGCTCTTTTTGTTTTTTTTTTTGGTTTTTTTGTTTTTTTTTTTTTGGTTTTTTTTTTTTTTGAGAAATTCAAGAAGATAGATAAACACTTATCCAGAAAAGGGAGACATAAGAGAATCTGAGGAAAATAAAAAAATCATCAGATCCTACTACGAAAGGCTATATTCAACAAAACTGGAAAATCTGGAGGCAATGGACAATTTCCTTGACAAATACTAGGTACCAAAGTTAAATCAGGATCAGAAAAACCATCTAAACCATCACATAGCTCCTAAAGCAATAGAAGCAGTTACTAAAAGTCTCCCAACCAAAAAGAGCCCAGGACCAGACGGGTTTAATGCAAAATTCTATCAGACCTCCATAGAAGATGTCAGACTAATACCATCCAAACTATTCCACAAAATAGAAACAGAAGGAGCACTACACAATTCCTTCTATGAAGACACAATTACTCTTATACCTAAACCACAAAGACCCAACAAAGAAAGAGAACTTCACAACAATTTCCCTTTTGAATATTAATGCAAAGATACTCAATAAAATTCTTGCAAACTTAATCAAAGAACACATCAAAGTGATCATCCACATAATCATTTCTTTAAATGTTGAGAAAGCATTTGACAAAATTCAACATCCCTTCATGATAACAGTCCTGGAAAGATCAGGAATTCAAGGCCCATACATAAACATAGTAAAAGCAGTATAAATTAAGCCAGTAGACATTAAACTAAATGGAGAGAAACTTGAAGCAATCCCACTAAAATCAGGGACTAGACAAGGCTGCCTACTCTCTCCCTACTTACTCAATATAGTACACGAAATCCTAGCCAGAGCAATCAGACCGCGAAAGGTGGTCAAACGGATACAAATTGGACAGAAAGAATTAGAAATATCACTATTTGCAGATGATATGATAGTATATTTAAGTTACCCAAAAGTTCCAGGAGAGGACTCCTAAGACTAATAAACAACTTCACTAAAGTGGCTGAATACAAAATTAACTCAAACAAATCAGTAGCCTTCCTCTACTTAGAGGAAACAGGCTGAGAAAGAAAGTAGGAAAATGACACACATCACAATAGTCACAAATAACATAAAATACCTCCATGTTTCTCTAACAAAGGAAGTGAAAGATCTGGATGACTAGAACTTCAAGTCTCTGAAGAAAGAAATTGAAGATCTCAGAAGATGGAAAGACCTCCCATGCTCATGAATTGGCAGGATTAATACAGTAAAAGTGGTCATTTTGCTAAAAGCAATATACAGATTCCATGCAATCCCCTTCAAAATTCCAGCTCAATTCTTCATAGAGTTAGAAAGAGTAATTTTCAAATTCATTTGTAATAACAAAAAACCCAGGCTAGTGAAAATTATTCTTAACCGTAAAAGAACTTTGGGGGAATCACCATGCCTGCCCTCAAGGTTTTTTACAAAGCAGTAGTGATAAGAACTGTATGGTAATAATACAGAAACAGACAGGTAGATCTATGGAATAGAATTGAAGACTCAGAAATGAACCCACACACCTATGGTGACTTGGTCTTTGACAAAGGAGCTAAAACCATCCAATGGAAAAAAAGATAGCATTTTCAGCAAATGGTGCTGGTTCAACTGGAAGTCAGCATGTAGAAGAAAGCAAATCTACCCATTTTTATCACCCTGTATGAAGCATAAGTCCAAGTGGATCATGGACCACCACATAAGTCCATATACACTCAAACTAATAGATGAAAAAATGGAGAAAAGCCACATGGGCACTAGCGAAAATTTCCTGAACAAAACATCAATGGCTTATTCTTTAATATCAAGAATCGGTAAATGGAACCTCATAAAACTGAAAAGTTTTGGAAGGCAAAGGACAATGTCATTAGGACAAAACACCAATTAACAGATTGGGAAAATATCTTTACCAATCCTACATCAGATAGAGTATAATATCCAAAATATGAAAAGTACTCAAGGAGCTAGTCTCTAGAGAGCCAAATAACACTATTAAAATATAGGTTCCAGAGCCAAACAAAAAATTCTCAGCTGAGGGATATCAAATGGCTGAGAAATACCTAAAGAAATGTTCAATTTCTTTAGTCACCAGGGAAGTGCAAATCAAAACAACCCTGAGAGTCCACCTCACACCAGTCAGAATGGCTAAGATAAAAAACTCAGGTGACAACAGATTCTGTCAAGGATATGGAGAAAGAGGAACATTCCTCAATTGTTGGTGGGATTGCAAACTGGTTCAACCACTCTGGAAATCAGTCTGGAGGTCTCTCAGAAAATCGGACATAGTACTACCGGAGGACCCAGTTATACCCCTCCTGGGCATATACCCAAATGATTCTCTAATAAACAACAAGGCCACATGTTCCACTATGTACATTGCAGCCTTATTTATAATTGCCAGAATCTGGAAAGAACTTAGATGCCCTTCAACAGAGCAATGGATACATAAAATATATATCTACACAATGGAGTACTACTCAGTTATCAAAAACAATGGCTTCATGAAATTCATAGGCACATAGATGGAACTAGAAAATATCATCCTGATGTGATAACCCAATCAGAAAAAAAAAAACCCACACATGATACGCATTCACTAATAAGTAGATATTAGCCCAAAAGCTCGAATTACCCAAGATAAAATCCACAAACCACATGAACCTCAAGAAGAAGAACAACCAAAGTGTTGATGCTTCAGTCCTTATTTAAATGTTGAACAAAAATGTTCATAAGAGGGAATATGGAGACAAAGTTTTGAGCTGAGACTGAAGGAATGGCCATTCGGAGCCTGTTCCACCTGGGTATACAGCCCATTTATATATAGTCACTAAAACTAGATAATATTGATGAAGTCAAGATATGCATGCTGACAGGAGCCTGATATAACTGTCTACTGAGAGGGTCAGCCAGAGCATGTCAAATACAGAGGAGAATGATAACAGCAAATGATTGAACTGAGAATGGGATCCCAGGTGGAAGAATCAGAGAAAGGATTGAAGGAGCTGAAGGGGCTTGCAACCCCATAAGAACAACAATAACAACCAACCAGAGCTCCCAGGGACTAAATCACTCCCAATGACTACACCTGGAAAGACCCATGGGTCCAGCTGCATATGTAGAAGAGGATGGCGCTATTGGGTACCAATCGGAGGAGAAGCCCTTGGTCCTGCCAAGGCTGGACCCCTCAGTGCAGGGGAATATCACTGGTGTTGGGAAGGGGGATGTAGGGTTGGTGGAACACCCTCATAGAAGACAAGGAGCGGGATGGGATAGAGGGCTTATGGCCGGGAAACTGGGAAAAGGAATAACATTTGAAATGTATATAAAAAACCAATAAAAAAGGCATTTTATCCTTGAGGTAGGGTATACAATGTGAAGAAGTCTTATCACGGTATCAACAAGCAGAGAATAAGAAATTCCAAGATGTGCTTGCTTTCTCCTTAACATCCACCATTTTATTCCATGAGGGTTCTGATAGATGGAATGGTTCCTACCACATCAAAGTTAGCTCTTTCCCTTTCAGTACTCTGTGGGAATGCCATAAAGGAAACAAACAGTTGTGTGATTCTCTAGTTTCTGTGCCAGTTCTAAATCTAGTCAAGTTGATGATGACAATTAATCTGCATAAAAAAGGAGAGAATCCTTTCTTGATGTCTTCTCTTCTCTAGGCTACTTTTCCACTACAGTCAACATAGATATGTCACAGAATTTCAAAGAATAAAAATAACAGGGCACCAAGTGAGGGATGGGGTTGCTATACCACTGTCAAAGCTCTGACCCATATTTCTTCCTGTCTAAAAGAAACACAGGAATGAAAATGGAGAAGAGCCTGAGGAAAAAAGATCCAGCAACAGGCCCAAAGTGTTATCCAGCTCATGGGGAGGCCCCAAGACTGACACCATTACTGAGGCTATGGGGCATTCACAAAAGGGACCTATCAGGACTGCCCTCCAAAAGATCCAACAAGCATTTGGAAGAGTCAGATGCAGATATGTGTACCAGACCAATGAATGAAAACTGCTGACCCCTCTGGTTAAATTTGGGGAAAGCTGGAGGAAGCTGAGGAGGAGGATGACCCTGTAAGAAGACCAGCAGTCTCAATTAACCTGGGCCTCTGAGATCTCTCAGACACTGGATCACTAACCAGGCAGTATAAGCCAGCTGTGATGAGGCCTCCGACACATATACAGCAGAGGACTCCTGGATCTGGGTTCAATCAGAGAAGATGCGCCTACCCCTCAGGATACTAAGTTTAGAGGTCTGCTGTGGTGGGTGGAGAGGGGACATACTTGTGGTGACACGAGAAGGAGGGAGGAGGAATGGGATGTGGAACTGTTGGGAGCGTGGACTGGGATGGCAATAAAATCTGGAGTGTTAAAATAAGTAAGTAAATAAAAATTAAAAAAAGAAGCAAGTACAAAACAAAACAAAACAAAACAAAAATAGCATTATACTCTATAATTGGCAAATTAGAGATCTTGTACATCTGTCCTTCAAATATAATATTCTTTGCCACACAGTTGTTTCCTATAGAAAAAGCAACTACTTATATAATTCATATATATGCTATAAAATGTATGTGTGTGTATGTGTATGTATATTTGAACTGATATCTATCAATACATCAGACAATATCTATGCCATATTTTATACACTGCATGACAAAAATATTGAAATATTCTTGTAAGAAAGCTTTTTAGAAGTAAATATTGATGTAGCTTGATGCCCAATTGTCTGAAAGACAGCTACATATATTCCAAAGTGGCTCTACAAGTTTTCACCCCTGCCATAATGGAGGAGTGCTCTCCTTGTTCCACATCCTCACCAACACGAGCTGTCCCACATGATTTTGACTTTAGCCATACTGACAGGTCTAAGATGTGATCTCATTTTGACTTCTATTATTCGAAGGCTAAAGGTGTTAAATAAGTCTTCAAATGCTTCTCTGCTACTTGAGATTCTTGTGTTGAGAATTCTGTTTAGATCTATTCCCCAGTTTTAATTGAATTATTTATTTGTAGATGCCTAATTTCTTGAATTCTTTATATATTTGGAAGACAGCCCTCTGATAGAAAAAGAGTTGGTGAAAGTCTTTTCCATTTATGTAGGGTACTGTTTTGTCTTATTGAGTGTATCTTTTGTCTTATAGAAGCTACTCAGTTTACATGAGGTCCCACTTATTAATTAATGATCTATGTGCTACTCATGTTCTTTTCAGAAAGTTGTCTCCTCTGCTAATGTACTTAAGGCTATTCCCTGCTTTTTAGTCTATCAAGTTCGGTGTATCTGGTTTTATGTTGAGATCTTTGATTCACTTTGTGGGGGGAACTTAGCCAATCAGACCCAGTCACAATGATTTTACATTTGTCTCTGACACTTCCTCCCGGAGCCAACCCAGAATCTGCTGGCATGGATAGAGGCTGCTGACACTGGAACAGGCAATGGAGCATCCCAATGAGATAGAGACAACACCACATGTGGCTACTTGAGAGCCAATGAGATGCTGGGAGGGGGGCATAAAGATTTGCCCAGTTGCTGCAATCAACTAGTCTGCTTTTGCCATTTGGCTGACTTCTGGAATCTGTGTAATTGACTCTTCAACTTCTTTCTCACCCCCAAAAGTATTAGTCAGTGTCATAAGCAACACCACTTGTAACTGACTTTTGTGAAGGGTAAAAGATATGGATCTTTTAGAAGCAGAGAAGATCTCCAGTTGTGGGTTTAGGGAGAGCAATCCAGCCACAAAACCTTCAACCTACCATTTATCTGTTGCCCGTATGATGTGCTGGGTCAAAAGTAGCACAGAAATTGTGCACATGGCTAACCAATGACTGTTCTAAGTTGAGACACATGCCATGAGAGTGAAACAACCCCTGATGTTGCTGGGACGACCAGAAATCAGAGGATGGATGGCTCAGAGACCTAGGATATTACCAAATACAACTGGTAAAGTATCATCATCATCATCATCATCATCATCATCATCATCATCATCACCATCACCACCACCACTGTCATCATCACCATCACCACCATCACCATCATCACCATCACCATCATCACCATCATCATCTTCATCATCACCACCACCACCACCATCATCACCACCACCATCATCACCATCACCACCACCACCACCATCACCACACAACCACCATCATCACCATCACCATCACCATCATCATCATCATCATCATCATCATCATCATCATCATCATCATCATCAAAGAAATTATGAGTAATGGTTATCTGCTATACTCACAGATTGATGCCTAACCCAAAGGTCATCAGAGAGTCTTCATCCAACAACTAATGGATACAGATGCAGATACACAGTCACACATTTAGGCAGAGTTTGGGAAATCCTAGTGAAGACAGGGAGGAAGGATTGTAGGAGCCAGCATGGTAAAGGACACCACAGAAAAGCTACAAGAATAACAAACTTACCTGGACTTACAGGGACTCACAGAAACTAAACTAAATGGAATCAGAGCCCAGCATGAATCTAACTTTGGCCAAATATATATATATATATGTGTGTGTGTGTGTGTGTGTGTGTGTGTGTGTGTGTGTGTGTGTGTGTGTGTGTGTATGTTAGAGTTGTATAGCTTGGTGTTTTTATGGGACTCTTAATGGAGAGAGCAGGGGCTATTTTTGATTCTTTGCCTGCTTTGGTTACCCTTGTCCTCCCACTGAATTGCCTTGTCCAGCCTCAATATGAAGGTAGATGTCTAATACTTTTGCAATTTGACTTGACATGTTTAGCTAATATCTGTGGAAGGCCTGGCCATTTTGGAAAGGAAGCAGAGGAAGAATAACTGGGGAAGAAGAAGAAGAAGGAAACATGAAGGAATGGGGGCAGAAGAAAGGATAGGACTCTGCAGTCAGGATGTAATATATGAGAGAATAAATTAATTAAAAATTAAAAGTCAAAAAGTTAAAAAGTGAAAATTTTAACCCTAAACATTTAAGAATATCGTGGGAGAGACCTGGCCACCCCTCCCCCCCACACACACCATGAGACTCTTGAGGGTAAAGATGCTGAGAGCCCTGTCCTCTGCTCTAGGGCACCAGTGGCCTTAGACACACGGAGACCTGCCTGTAACTGCTTGAGGCAGTGTGGCGGTGCAGGAGGGGGAAGATATCCAGAGACTCCTCTGCTGTCATGCTGCACCGGTGGGCTATAGATGCCTAGAGGCCCACTTGCCAACATGCATCGTGGCACAGACAGAAGAGGTCACCCAGAGGCCCCCTAGACATGTAACCTACCTGCAACAGGAGTCACTAGAATATGCAAATCTGTGGTGAACAGATGGGAGAGAAAAATGTGGAAGAGTTTGAGCATGAGGAGAGACGGAACTAAAGATAAGAGGGTGGTGCCTAGGCAGGTAGCACAGAGGACCCGGCTTTGGAAGCCTGGGTGTGGGTGAGCTGGCCCTAAGAGAACGAGAGTAAGAGAGCTGACCTCCTGCTCATGGTAGCATTGGGTGGCCTAGCTAGGGCAGTGTTGGAGAGGTAGCACTCCTGTGCAAGTAAGAGAGAGCCAATTGGTGACCAGCTCAGCCACCACCCATGCCCAGATCCAGGAAATGAATTGGCCCACCCCCAATTCTGTGAACTGTTAGGGCTCATGAAAAGGTTGGTCCTGCTGACCCAAAGATGCAGAATCTCCATGACACAGGGCAACAACAGGATAACCAGGAGAACTTCCAGAGAGGATTCAATATTGATGATATGACAGAAGCCAAAGACCTCTAACCAGGCTAGTGACTCATGGCAATGATAACCTACAAGTTAAGATGTGTGGAGAGAGAGATATACTCCAAGACACACTGTGATATACTACAGCTTCCACTGCTAAGGATTGTTATGGTCTGCTTGGTTTAATTGTTTGTTTGTTTGTTTGTTTGTTTGTGTATGTTTTATTTTCTATTGGCAGGGGAGGCTGCAAGGGAGAAGGGCTAATACAAGGGAATGGAAAAATGAGTGAGACTAAAGGACATGATATTCCTACTACACAGAATCAATGAAAAGTTATAAAAAGAGTATCCTGGGTTTGCTGATTTCACAATGATTTCAAGGTAAACAAAGACTTTATGCAGGGCCATTTTTAATGAGGTTTTAGTTTTTTTTCATTCTGAGATAATTCACCGTATCAATGACAGGCATTAATGTAAGGTGATTTTATTTATCTTTCGAATTTTTTAGGATGATTTGGGAGGGAGCGATTGGAATATGGTATGTTTAGGAATGGTCAAGTGACTATGAAGACATAAACTTTACAGATAGAGCTGAATAACCTCAAAATCCTTCAGGAGGAGAAAGTTAAGTTAAAATATGAATCAACTTTTCAAAGTAAATTTGACATAGAATTAGCATTAAAAATGGACGAAACATCTTCTAGATTAGTTCATTTCACTCATAGATGGTTATATTGAAGATGAAAATATCCTAGGTAGTTATATCCTAGAAAATAGACTACATCTAGGGGGAAGGAGACAATCTTCCAAAGAAAGGGATATAGACTATAATGCTATAAATGGATAAACAGAAAATTAGAAAAGGTGGACTGCAAAAAATATCTTTTATCCCCCTAATGCAATTGTCATCTCACAGGCTTATTGTCTCCATCTCCTAACCTAGGTCTGGTCCTGGAATTTTCTAGCCTCTGTACAGTCTTATCTAGACCTAGAATGTTTTCAGCCTCTGAGACTCCCTGCCAAATAAGCTCACCCTTTCTAGCTCGATCTGAACTCCTGCTGCTGTGCCGTTCTGGCTCAAAACTCCCTGCCAACCCACCTGATTCGGTCTGGCTTCCCTCAGCTTCTCCTGAGTTGCTCAGCTTGGCCTCAAACTAACTCTGGCGATGTGCTCTAATCTTCTGACTCCTCCTCATTCTCTGGCCCATTCCATCTTCACCTGTGTCTAGATTGTTCTTTCTCTGAAAACCGTGTCTGTACAACTGTCCCTGTCGTGGTAAAACTCCTTCCTTTTATTCTTTTTCTTTCTGTGCTGCTCAGCTCTGGTTTTTATTTTATTTTAATTTTTGCCCTGTTTATTCTTCAGGGTAGCAGGATTCTTATCTTCTCTAGCTCTTTGGTTCTGAGAATCAGAAGGCAATGCTCTCAATTCTACTGCACTGCTCTCCGTGAGCTCTACTGTGCTACACTGTATTCTCCTCCTGTACCATTTGTTTCTCCCTCAAGCATCTTCCCTTCTTCCTCTCTCTTCTCTTAAAGGTTGGACATATCCTATTCTGTCAAACTGTTCTCTGATTCATTCCTTTGTCTGCCACTCAATTAGATATCACTTTCAAACTTGTGTGCTTCCTTCTTTTTTTTTTAAGATTTATTTTATTTATGCGAGTACACTGTCTTCAGACACAACAGAAGAAGGCATTGGATCCCATTACAGATGGTTGTGAGCCACCATGTGGTTGCTGGGAATTGAACTCAGGACCTCCGGAAGAGCAGTCAGTGCTCTTGACCACTGAGCCATCTCCCCAACCTGTGTGCTGCCTTCTACAAACTAACTTTACCTTCATTGTTTGGAATTAATGATTTGAACTAAGCGTGTGTCTGTATTCCAGCCACAGGGATTAAAGGTATGTACCGCAGGCTGAGCCACACCTCTAGAGCCCGGTCTTTTCAGGAAATAACATAATCGCAGGGTCACAGTGTGATCAATATTATGCAACAGGGAAATCAATGTGGAGTGTATTGGAAGAGCAGGTTAGACACAGAATATGGAGAAGGCTAACTAACATGGAATTTTTTTAGAAGCCATATGGAAGTATATTACAAAAGCATTATTTAAAATATATACATAAATGAATAAAGTTTAAATCAAGCTACCTTATAATGGGAAGGCAGTTAGATGTCATATGCCAACACATAAGAGTCTATCATCAGGGATGAATTCATTATTTTAGTCTGTGGCAAAAAGGGTTCCATACAGCCCATCCTACTCCTTAAATTTTATAGATTATTGCAAATTCTATTGCTTACTTTTCTATTACTACAATAAAACACTAAGGCAACATATAAGGGAAAGCATGTATTTGGGTTTCTGGTTTCGGAGGACTGGAGGTCATGATAGTGGAGAAAAGGCATGGCATGAGGATCAGCTGGGAGCTCACTACAAGCAGGAGGCTGAGAGCAGCTTGAGAGTGCCCTGAGTCTTTTGAAACCCAAAGCCTGTACTCAGTGACAGACTCCCTCTCACAAGGCCATACCTTTTTTTTTTTTTCCCCTGTTTTAGATTACATGACTTTTTAAAAATTTATTTCTTTTTTAAATTAGATATTTTATTTATTTGCATTTCAAATATTATCCCCTTCCCTGGTTTCTTCTCTGAAGACCTCTATCCTATCCTCCCTTCCCCTGCTTCTATGAGGGTGATCTCCCACCCTCCCACCAATTCCCATCTTCATGCCCTGTCATCTTCCTCTACACTGGGGCATCGAGCCTTCATAGGACCAAGGGCCTCTCCTCCCATTGATGTCCGACAAGGGGCCATACCTCTTCATACTTTCCAAATAGTTCCACCAGCTGGAGGCCAGGTATTCAAACACATGAGCCTATTGGGGCCATTGCCATTGAACCCAGCACAGTTACCCTACACAGCCTGATAGTAAGGTCCTGCTTCTGAAAGCATCACAAACATATAACATTGAACATAAAGAAGTCAAGCTTGTGCTTGACTAGAACCTTCACTATGACTGATTTGCATTTATAGGATCAAAAGTTACTATAGACAGCTCCAGAAGGAAAAAGTAACCATCAGCCTCACCCAAGTATGAACACTTTGAGCTAAAATAGTGACCTGCTGGCAAGATATACCAACTGTTGCAGCGCAATATAAATGTTATTGGAGTAACCAAACACTTTTTGATTGGATTTAAGGCCCAATCATGGGCTAGAACCTTGTTTAAAAGTACTTGATTCTTTTTAAAAGGCCATGGACATATAAATGGTAAGGTTATGGAATCCAGGAGAAAACCTACTCTTATTACACAGCTCATTGAACATAAAAGTAAAAAACAAAAAACTACTGATTAAATATTAATGTATGCATAGCAATGCATTGCTCAACCATCAGAGAAAATTCCTGTAGTAGATGTTAACTAGCAGAGGAGCCCACAACTTGTCTGTTTGTAGATAGAAAACAACTTTGAAGAACTCAGTTTCAAATGAGAAGTCTGGATTGTAACTCCCACACTCAGGGCTAAGGGAATCTTTGTGGAAGAGGAGACCAAAAGATTGTAAGAGTAAGAGGTAGTGAAAGATCCCAAGGAAACTACGTTTTTCAGACACAACGAGACTTAAACACAAAATCATAGAGACTGACAGCATTTCAAGACTTGCGTTTTGGGGTCGGGAATTGTCACACAAACCACTAAAACACCAGTGTCAAATATGGATGGCTTATTGAATACCACCCCCAAACTGATCGATCAGGCTTGGGAGCTGAATCATGGCCTTTATGTAAGGTCCAACAGGCTTTTTTATTCTCTGATCTACAAATATCTGCACTAAGTTATTAGAAACCATTTAAGAAAGATTAAGATACATAAATGAATTTTTATGCAAATGAGATAGCCTACCATTTTTCATGGTTGTAGTGGGTGAGCTCTAAGAGTCAAGTTCCCAAGACACTTCATCCAGGATTGCTTCGTGCTGCTGATATGCTTTACCTATCACTATGATATAACTTAATGATTATTCCTCGGCATTATTTCACCATATTTGGAAGATTTTCTGTGGTTCAATATGAAGATGTACTCTCGTGTAGTAATAATACTCTGTAGATAAACTGATGATTTCAAAATTCCTGATGATGAGTTTATAAAATTCCCAAATCAATTTAAGTAATCTCAAACCCCCTCTAGAATGAAAGTCGCAAATAGAGCTCTGTAAACCTTCATGTGTCAAGGGCTAATTGCACTAGGAGAAGAAAGCATACTTGGAACAATCAAGGAAAACATTCCTTCTAGGTTATGTTTGAGACCATTATCTGGTAACTAAGGTCATAAGCAGTCAATGGACTTATTCTAATAGTTTCTTATATTGGTGTAGGTATCTGTCTTATGTTGGAGTCCATCCCAGGGGCATCTTATAAAAGCAAACACCATAAAAGCTTATTTACAGTTGCAGGAAGTCCTGCTGGGTGATTGGTTCAGATCTAAGCCTTTTGAGGGCAACTATACAAAACAGTTCTACTGACTTCTATCATGACTGGTCTCCAAGGGCATGGAAATAACAGAATATGTAATCAACGTGGGCATGAGAGAGTTTCCTAGTAACAGCAAAAACAAGCAAGATTTCTTTTTAATGATAGGCTATGCAAGTAACAGTTACCTGGGCTTTAACATTTTACCTAGGTATTACATTTCATCTAGTCCTTATCACTGCACAATTTAAGCTAGATAAACCCTAACATGAGGGAAGATAAGTGGGCAGAAAATTTCAACTATCCTAGAAGCTTTTAAAAAATAAAACCCTTTGTAAATGTCACTTTTATTTCCTCAGATGAATTGACAAGAGAGCACATTGACTGAACCCAGAGCATTTCCTCCTCTGTATTAACTATTCATTGGTCTAAGGCTCATTTCAATCTAACAGCTTCCATATGCTAACCTGGACCTAGAACGTTTAAGCCTCTGATATTTACTGCTGAATGAGTTCTAGTTTTGTTGTTGTTGTTTGTTTGTTTGTTTGTTTGTTTGTTTTTTCTGAATTCTGTCTGGTTCAACTCAGTTCTCCTCTCTCAACTCCTTTCCAAGATGACTGATTCAAATTGGGTCTCTCAGTGTTGGGCTTCATTAATCACCACACAAACTATATAAACACCGATTTTAGCTCAGCAAGAATAATTTATTGAACACACAGCTCAAGACTGACATATCAGGACCACAGAATATGACTCAGGAGCATAATTGTGAAACAAATCTGTTCTTAGGGCAGACTTTATATAGGAAAATCCGGTTCAAAAGTTCAGAAGTTAAGGGTGGAGACAGTACTACAGTACTACAAGGTATAACTCGACAAAGTATTAATAGTTAACCATTAAGCTAAGGTCCTAAGTGAGGTAAGGGGATGGTAGATGGGTGGTGAACAAGGGAGTTAAAGAGTATTGATACAACAGAGCATAAGTAAACAGCCATAGCATCCTGACCATTTTAGGAGAATTTTTTTTCATCTTTATTAACTTGGGTATTTCTTTTACATTTCGATTGTTATTCCCTTTCCCAGTTTCCCGGCCATCTTCTATGGATAATTGCTTCTGGGAAGCAGAGTCAGAGAATCTGAACTTAATTTTACCTTGTGAGAGAAATGTAGACTGAACACAAAGTGGCCATAGTTGTGTTAAAAGGATCAGACCAACACTCACTCAGCTTCTGACTGAATTGCTCTGCTTAAAAAAACAAAACAAAACAAAAAACTGCCTCTGACCTCCTCAAAATGACCTCCACTGACCTCACTGATTGCACTAACTGGACAGAACTGAATGAAACAGAACAGAATGGAAAAGAACAGAACTTCGCAAACTCAACTCTACTTGACTGAACTAAATTCATTTTTGACTCACTCTGTGCTGCTCTCAATTACTCTCTCCTGTACTGTTTTCCTCATGGTTGACTGATTCTGCCAAATCTTTCTCTGATTCATCACTTTGTCTTCCCTTTAATTAGAAGTCACTTTCAAATATGGCTCTTTCCTTCTAAAACCAATTTTACCTTTATTTTTCAGGATTAAATGTGTGTCCTAAGGGCTGTCTGTATTCCAATTAAAGGGATTAAAGGTATGTCTGGATTCTAGCCAGAGGGATTCAAGATGTGTATTAATAGAATATCTGTATTCCAGGCAGATAACAAAGACATAGGTTTTTGGACATCATTCCTGGACAGATCAACCATATATTACTGGATAAAAATTCCTCTACATCCTCGAACAAGAAACTGTTAGTAATTCATCATTGCTAAAAGAAAGAAGCCTGGTCTCATGTTCAGGAGTAGTTGTTGAACACAAAATACATTTCACAGAGTGTGCATGATTGTGTGTGTGTGTGTGTGTGTGTGTGTGTGTGTGTGTGTGTGTGTGTGTAATCTTTGGTTTGTTTGGTTTGGTTTTGCAAATGGAAAAAGATGGGGGATAAAGAAAGGAAAGGATGGAGGAAGAGCTGCAACATGGGAATCTGAGGAATATATTGTATAAAATTAAAGAAAACACAGAAAGTCTGACAGAAACAAATACCAATATAGTCACGTTGTTATGGGTTGGGGGCCCAGAAAGCAGAAGATTCTTCTTGGAGGATTTTAATAGCAGTTAGACATAATTGAGTTTATCTTTGACTCAGAGTATTTCAGATATAAAGAATATTGTATGGAAATCCAGTGGGGAGGAACATGGGACACTAAACCTAATTAAGAAAAACATTGAAATCATTAACCTATATGAGTGGGTTAATTAAAATGCAAAATAATGGCTGACAATGTGCTCAGTGATTAAGAGTACTTGCAGTACAGTCATAAAATTGGGGTTTGCTTTTCATCATCTAGAAATTCCTGTTTATTCAAGCTACAAGTGATTTGATACCCATGTATTCTCTATGGATACAGAGATATATAAATCCTCACAAAACATCCATACATACCCATACAACTGTAAAATCCTAAAGTAAGTGAGTAAATACATAAACTAACTTTTTAAAAAGAATACCAATAAAAATGAAACAAATTATTGAGGCAAACAATACTATCTCATACTGACCCTTAAACAGAGTGCTGAGAAAAAATGATTTGGTACAGTAAATTGTATTAAAATGTGACACACAATGTGATACTAAGATTAAGTTTTAAAAAGATTGGTAACACTCAGCAAAGAACAAGTGAGAAATTTGTCTATTGATAAACCATAAGCAGATAACCACAGAGGAAATTTAAAATGTCTAGTAGTGAGGTTTATTTTTATGTTTCTACCACAATGATGGGAATAAAACTACTTAAACCAAATCGCTATTATTTTGCAGTTAGTTCTTTCAAAGTTCATGTAATGTCTGGATCGTATCCAATTCCTTCCCAAACTTGACCCAGATTCCCCACCTGCCCTCTGAGCATTATGTCTTTTTTCCCACTTCATTGACTCTTTAAATCCAACTTCTGATGCCCATTAAGTCTTGGATGTGTGACCTTCCACAGGACTTCTCCTTACAAAAGAGACAACACTCTTAAGGATGACTGTCCCTATACCACACTCTTGTCAATAACTCATTAGCTAAGGTGGAGCTTTATGTCCACTTCTCCCTTTCATGCTAGGACTCGGATCGGTTTGCGTTTGCGTTAGGCTTATGCATGCTGTCACACCACTGTGAGTTTCTATGTGCAACTGTTCTGCTCTGTCTAGAAGACAATGTTTCCTTGCATTAATCCACTGCCTTGGACACAGTTTTCTTTGCCCCTTCTTGCATAATGATGCACGGGGAGTTTTGGAAGGGGGTGTGAAATAATTGTCTCATTTGGGCCTGAGAATTTACATTCTTTGAATATTTTCTTCTTTGCTAGATATGAGCCTCAGTGTTAACACCTACTGAGACAGAAACTCTTCTGGTGATGGTTGAGAGTAAGTATCAATCTGTGGATACAGTGATGAGATATTAGTAGTCAAATCAAAATGATGTCCACTTAGTCTAATAATGGTAATAGTCTCTCCTCTTGGGGCCACAGGATTTTGAATCAACAGTGGTGCCAGTTATGGGTTGGATCTTGTGTAGCAAGACTGAAGTCTAAATGAAAGTGATTGCTGGTTACTCTCATGATGTAGGTGCCACTCTTGTACCATTAGGAATGTCTGCTAGGCCAGTGGTTATTGTATGTACCAGTTTGCAGCAGAACAAGATTAATGCTTACTTTTCTTCTCTAATAGTTTCCATAGCACTTTCTAGCATACTATTTGTAAAGACTGGCACTTGACCATCAAAACAAAAACTAAACAAATAGGTTATTTTGTATCTCTGTGAAGTGGTTAAGGGTATGATTTAATAATGTTTATCTATTACCATTCTATAGTCCTATTTCTATACTTCTATTGACTTCTTGGACAGACACACAAGACATACCTGTGTTTGGACACACATATTTAGTTCCATAATTTTATCTTCATCCATACAACATGCCACATGTCACATCACTGACACCTGCATAGTAGATGGGGTCCGAATGCTAATCTAAATTAAATTCATCGATGAGAGGATAGGCCCCACTCCACTTGTCTCAGGCAGCATTTTTCTCTACTAGAGAAAAATCTCACAGCTGTTGTTTAAAAGAAGCTTCAATTCCACCCCTATCCTTGTTATGACATTCCAATTTTCTTCCTGAAATTTTGCTTCCAAATTCTTGATCCCAACCCCAGAAATTTGCATATAAAGTTCTTCCCCAGGCTGCTCTAGTATTGAAACAGCTGTGTGGTTACTCTAGCAATTCCTCTTCCACCTTTCAACTCTTGCAGCACCTGCATTTTTCCTCCTTAAGCAGCATGTCTTTCATACAGCCTTAGAAAAAGTTGTCTGTGGACTCGTCTTATCGCTGCTGCTAAAATTGAACATTGTGAGAGGGCAATAACCCGCTTCATGCTTAGCATACAGAAGGGACTTAAAAATAGGACATATTTGACAGTCGCCTAAATTGTTAAATGAAAGAACAACTTTATCTGTGAAGATGTTTTAATTGTTTGACATTGTTCAAGTAAACAAACAGTCTCAGATGTGCTCTGAGCTCCATCAAGGGTACGCGAAGTGAAATGGGATTCACACATCAAGAAACGAACAGAAAAAGATATTTGCAAGAGCTGGCATCTTTCTAAGGGAGGCTATTGCAAAAGGCATGCTGTTTTGTTTCAGTTCTTCAAATAGACTCTGAAGAATAAACAAGTTCATATATACTAAATAAAAAGTATACTCAAGTAGTGTTCATATGTTGCATGTGCTCAGATTTAAAGAACCATTGTTGAACTGTCAGATAGGTAGAATTCTATTTAAGGAGATGCTAAAGAAGTCAGAAAATAAAATAGAAAACAATGTCATCATGGATAATCAGTTCCTAGTGATCTTGTACCAATTTCATCCTCATCTTACTATGTACATGTTTATGATATATATATATATATATATATATATATCATAGATAGATAGATAGATAGTAGATAGATAGATAGATAGATAGATAGATAGATAGATATTACTAATACCTCATGAGTTTTTAAACTGATTTAAAATGTTAGTGATATATGCTACTGAGAATACTCTTCCTTTTTCTGGTACATATCTACAGAGCTGAAAGTCATAGTTTTTGAATTGTCAGCATCTTCCAATATCCCATATAAGGTTAATATTTTAAAAGTGGCTTTAAGAAATCATTTGAATATCTTATACCTGTTCTGCCTTTACCAAATGCCTTCAGCAATGTTAGTTTTTTTTATTTAATTTCTAATTTTTTATTCATAGGGAATCTATTTAACTCTCTTAACAACTCTTTGAGGTAGAACTATTTTCAATTCTATTCTGGATATGAAGCAACTGTGTTCTATACAGTGACTTAGTCATTGTGTGCTAGAGGGCAAAGTAGTAGAAACCACTCTGAAATCTAGAAAGTTCAAGGTGTTGACATGACTCTGAGACTTTTCTCTGCTTCCAAGACAGCACCTGGGAGCTGTGTCTTTGGTAAGGAGGAATAGCATGAGATTCAACCTACAGAAGATGGAGTTTCATATGTTTTTGAAGTTTTAGGGTCTGCATATAGTGGAACTGGAAAAGAATAAAGATGAATCAAATTTTGGATTTCATTCTCTTAATTTCTACTTTCCTTTATATTTCTTTCATTTTCTTTCCTATTGTTCCACTTCGTTAAAATTTTGCCAAGTTTTTAAAATGAAAATTGATTAGTGCTTTCACATTTTAAATTATATAAATAGAAGCATTTAATGCTATATCTTAAGCTCAAATTAATTTGAAGTAGAAAAGTCTTACTATGTTAATTTAACGACTAATTGACTTACTATGGCATTATTAAATAGAATTGGAATGCAATATGCTTATTCTAGCATGTTTTATGTAACTTTATGTAAAACAAATAAATTCAATTAAACTAGTCAAGATGTGTTAGTGCAATGTGACAGATTAAGAGGTTTTAATGAAATGGTTGTTAGCTGCAAGTATGTACACTTAAGTGAGCCTAAGTATAGGAATATGTTTGCTTTGAAGTCCTACTTCCTGTATTACATAAGCCCCTAAAATATATGGGCTCAACTCTTGACACATATTTCTCTTTTAAAAGTCATTTATTCTACTACCCCAAATATAACTTAGCTTTAATTTGTTTAAAAAATGTGTATAATATTTACCATTAAAATCCTGTGGCAGAGCCAAAGAAATAAGCAAAACTCGATAGAATAAAATTTTAAGTGCATAACCATAAAGTTTAATGATCAATATTCTTTTATAAATAGAAAGTAAACATACTAGTATTCCCTGTGGCCATTGTGGAGTGTAGAGACATTCTTTCTAAAAGTACATTTACACAAATTTTATCTTTTCTAGGGACTATTTGCAATACATTTTTCCCCTTCTGGAAACTAAAAATAAACAAGCAAAAGATCAGAAAGACAAAAAAAAAATGCCCATCTAAAGCAGGATGAAACAAAAAGACTACAAAAATATCATTGAGTTGTTTTTTTTTTTTTTTTTTTTTTTTGAAATGAACTACCCTAAGTTTAGTTTGTAGACCCAGTGAAGCTCTTTGGGTGAAATGTAATTTTTTTCTTTGCAATCAGTTGCCAATTGGAGACAGCTTCTTGGTTAAGAAAGTTCACTTGAGCCTCTTAGTCTCTCGGGCTCATCTAGCTCGAACCTCCACAGGCCTTGCATACACTGCTAGAGCCTCTCTGTGTCCATACATGTGTCAGTCCTGCTAGGTCTGGAGAACACTGTTTCCTTGGACTTGAATATGCCTCTGGCTCTTACAATCTTTCTTCCTCCTATTCCAAAATACTCCCTGAACTGCGACAGGAGTGTTTGATGACTAATCACTAATATTTAAAGAGTTGATAAATGACCTTTAGAGAAAGTGACATTTTTGGAAATGTATACAGACTATGTACCCTTGATTTAGACGAGTGGCCATGATTAAGCTAAGAAGATTATAACAGTTACCAAGGTTGGACTGTACCAATTGTTAAAACTCTTGTAAGTGAGCCTTCCGTCTTTACTTGAAAAGCAATATTCTGGGATTTTTGTCAACACCATTATTTTGTTTATATGCTGAATTGAAGAGAGAGCAGTACCCAGTTGCTGGCTGATTTCTCTGGAAATGAGTGATGTTATAATACTTCCTTTCTTTGAAAAAACACCAGTGTGAGAATCAGAGGAACAGCAACATGTTGAGAATTACAATGTCATAAGATACGTGTCTTTGCAGTTGTGTTATTATGGTCATTAATTCTTAGTATCATAATAGTCATTCTCTTGCCTTTTGGCTTTCCTTTAGTTGTTGGCCTTCCTCTTTTACACACCTGGAAAATATAATTCCAGAGCCAAGTGGAGTAATAGCACATGATTGGCATATCCACGTGTGAGTAAAGAATGGCCTCGCACAGGTTTCAATACACTTGTTTCTGCTTTATCCTCTGGAACTAATTTAGATAATAATTATGAAAGCCACAGCATCAGAGTGAAAGGACGGATACAAAGACAAGGAAGCCATGCTGGTTTATGAGCAGCTTTGTAGACTCGCTTTACCACAGCGATTGCTACAACACAATCAACAACATGTTTCCGTGATCTTCAATATATACATTAATCAATCAATTGATAGTTTTATATAAAATCATATTCTGTAGAAGCAGGTAGCCTGAAATCTTTATTGCCAGCTGGTTGAGTACATAGCTTCAAATTTTTTCCCTGTTATTGCTTAAGTAAAGAGACACAGGGCTCTTGTACTACGATGCCTTTAAAGTTTGCAATCACTGAAATATTAAGAGCACCTCTCTGCAATGGTATACTTAAAGATGCATTTTTTTATCACATAATTTTTTCAGTTTTATTTCTAGGGGCATGAAAATGTGAGGCCTTTTTATTAATTTATTGATAAATTAATGGTTGTTAGGATCTAATCTTACCATTTTAGTCCCTAATATTCACATGCATAAACATATATAATGTATCCATAACTCACCGTAGTATCATAATGGGAAACTGCAATCTACTTAAATATCTTTTGAATGTCTTATGATAAGTACAGTTTTTAATGTATACTCTGTACATTGTAATCTATATTTAATCAATGAAAGATATTTTGTTAAGAGAAATAGGCTATTAAACATTATTAGGTTAAAAATAGAACACTAAGAAAAAAATCTGTCATCAGTGACCAAAGATTCTGTGGCACCCATCATGCCTGTTTTCTAAGTCATATACATGAAACAGCCTTGGGAATATATCTGAAATGTAGAGAAAGACTCAGTTCTCAGAATTCCCACATTCTATAGATGCTCACTCAGTCAGTTTCCATGGCCAAGTGAATTATCTTGCCTACAATTAGAGTAGATATTCTTCTATCAATTAATATAATAAAAATCATTCCTCATTCGCATGCCAAAAATCTCATCACTCAGATGCTTCTAAATGCTCTACGTTGAAAATTAACATTAATTGTCATAGCTATCCTGTCAACTTAACTTTCAAAGAACATTATTTTATGATGCTTTCTAAGAAATATTGATTGATATATAATATTAATATGTATATAGTATAAAATTTAAGAATTTTACACTGGGAAAGTGAATTATAATAACAGTTTTAGTTCTTCACATATAAATATCATATGCTTAGTATGCATGTTACAACTGTCAATAATGACAGAAGGCCCCCCTAGTATACAAGGATGGAGTAATTTAGATACCACATAATTTTCATGGACAATAAGTTAAAAAACAAATATACCAATACATAGAATTCTACTTACAGTTAATTTGACTATATTTTCTCTGACAAGATTTTTATCTCCTTTTTGAAGATAATTTCTTTGGTTTTATTCATATATTATTTTTATAATCCCTAATAATCACATGTATTAATATCTAGTGCAGTAGTTATTAACCTTCCTAATCCCTCAACCCTCTGATACAGTTCTTCATGCTGTTCTGATCTGAGACCACAAAATTAATACATTGGTGCCTCACAACTGCAATTTTACTAGTCTTACAAATTGTATTGCATTCATGTGATATGTAGAATATCTGTTTTGCAGCCTCAAAGGGGTTGTGACCTACAGGTTGAGAATCACTGGTCAGTATACAAACTATTTCTCTATCAAAGTTTTCTCAACCATTGTCTTTTACATGTTTTCCTTTTTCACCAAGGCACTTCTTTCCAAGTCACTTTCCAGATGTCATGCTTTCTTTGTTGGTGCCCTACTCCATTCACTTTTGATTGACTAGAAGAGCATGTGAAGAAATCATTTGCTTATGCAGGGCTATCTATTAGTAGTAAGTACACTGGATAGTACCCTACCATCACCACCACTTTTATCTTTTAACTTCCTAAAGCTCCCTTTGGGAGAGGTAGAGGCTTATGAACCCTTCCCCATCCTCAGTGAAATGTAGATATCCACAATCTCATACAGGTCAATAAGAGGCTTGTTGCTGTGAGAAATGCAGTCACCAGTCATGCATTTCCAGTAGATAGCAATATACAGTACCATTTCCCATACTCTAGCTCTAGCATTTGTTGCCCCCACATTCTTATTATGTTCCCCAGCCTTGGAAGGGTAAATAGATGCCTCATTTACAACTGAACATTCATCAGCTACATATAGACTCACTATATCGACAAGTTATGAGACCGTCTTATCTCTTGTCCTCAGCAAACAGACACTGCTCTGACTAAAATTCAGAACAGCAGTAATCTATAAAAAAGTATAAGGCAGTTTTATATCATGTCCATTTACTGCATAATGGCATTAATTTTCTCCATAGACACTATTATCTCCTCAATCATGGCCTTTTGACTGAACTTAACAGTACCAGGCATGAGTTTCTCCATTGTAGTGGACCTAAAATCTGATGAGAAATTAGTCAGTTATCACCAAAATGGTCATACCAAATTGGTACCAGTGCATACATATTACCGAGATGAATGGGATTTTACTCTGAACATGGCTCAGATCTGGGTTAAGATCACTGATGACTTTTATCATCTAGCTGACCATATAGTACTTTAAAGGACAAGGAAAACTTTTCATTAGGAGAAAGTTCCCAGCAAAGTTCTTATGTTCTGCAATAAAAATGCTGCTTTCAAAAATAGGGTCTGTGATTAAATCCTGGTATGTAACTGGATGAATGGCAAGAGCCTATCATTTTATGATCCTTTGGATTATCTTTAATAATTCATACAGAAGTATTCCATAACTGACATTGGAATTTCCCTTCAGCAACCAGACTTCTATGAACAAAATTGTGCACCCAAAAAGCGTATCTTGTTTCACATTCTGTTTCATAAATATTTTACTTCTTTTGGATTAAAATTAATAGGATTTTATGGACTGTGCATTGGGGAAGTATGCCTTTAATCTCAGCAGAGATTAATCTGGAGGCAGAGGCAGGGAGATTTCCATGAGCTCATCAGTCTGGGATACAGAGCAAGTACAAGGATGGTCAAGGCTACACAGAGAATACCTGCCTTGAAACACAAAAGGAACAAACAAACAATAATATTCCATGTAGGCTTCTGACAATCTTTAATTTCAATTTCGCTTTCTCCTGCCAACATGTTGTCCTCCTTTACTCACAAGCTTGTCTTACCTAAAGCTTTCCAGCCATGCTAGCCCAGCCCCCACTAACACTACACCTCCCAAGCTTGCAAAATATGTGCACAGTGTTAGATTGGATGGAGCCTCTAAAGAGTTAGAGTTTGCCCTCAAAACACCTTTCCAATCATTCCAGTGCTACTCAGGGATTTCTATTTAATAGTACAGTTTATTTGTTTGTTTTGTTTTTAATAATCACAGTCCATTTCTCAGAATAAATTCAAATGCTCATCAATACTGAATTTTTTATATAAAATAAATTGTCATTAGTTTGAAATTCAATGTCAATCAAGTCCTCAGGACACAGGCAGAGTGAAGTCACATTTTTGGCCACAATAATTTATGAATGGCCTCCAGCCTAGTTTATGGCCCCTAGGCTGTGCCCTTCTCTGAACATTTATGAGATACTCTTCCCCCACAATGTCCACAATTCCCTCAGCATCTTTACTATCTAACTTCCACTACAATGGCTCATTAAAATTTGCTTACAGCATGTGGAACATGTTATAACCAAAAGTTTGAAACTATTCCTTGTTCTGGCCATAAAACAGTCACAATGTCCTTACAGTCATGTTTCTCAAACAGATGTCCCACTTGTTAGTGTCATGATTGCCTTCTTTGCCTTCATTTCTGTTTCTCTTGCTGATACACAATCCTGAGAGAAGCAACCTTATGGGGGTCATAACAGTTTTGGTGTACGTTTCAAGACACAGTCCACTGAAAAGGTCAAGTCAAGGCAGCAGGAACTGTAACAGCTAGTCACATCACATACACAGAAGAAAACAAGGAACACACAACATTGTTTGGTCAATCCTTGGTGACTATTACCCACAATTCATATATGTATTCTTATTTCAGTTGATGTGATAGAGATAATTCCTAAGAGTAATGCCTGGTAGGCCATCTACCAGATGATTCTAGGTTATGCCATGCTGGCAATGAAACTATTTTGCTAAAATTGTCACATGTCTCTACTCAAGTCCTAGGAGGAAATGACAGAAAACATGAATAGACATGTACAACTGAAACAAAGCATAGCAAAACACTGAAGAACATGGATAGATCTCTTTGAATATGCTGGTTTAAAAAAAATAACCCATCGAAAAATCTATCAAGATATATTGTATCAGAGGTCCCAAGGAGTAAGATACAACACACACACACACACACACACACACACACACACACACACACACACACACATACAATCTGTACATATTGTTCAACATCAGATCACTGAAACTCTGTAGTAAGGTTAGCTTTAAAAGCCAGTTTTAATGAAAAGAAACTAAGGTAGCTTACAAATCATATTGTGGAATTTGTGTCTAAAGATTGCCCATGCCAATCTGCAAGTGTGTGTTAAATGTCAGGTATATTTTATCTTGCTATCTCTCTTTGGCGTTGGTCTTTTATGTTTTCTCTATTTTCTGTCAGAGTTGCCAGGGGGTTATCAATTTTATTTAATATATAAGAGAGTCATCTTTCACTTTCATTAATCCCCTCTGTTTTCTAACTTATGCTGAAGACAAGCTTCAAAACAAAATCAATTTTCTCCCTATACTTCTGAAGTTTGGACGTTAAATATCAGGATGGCTACACATTGGGCATCCTTAGAAGCTTGTTGTTCCTGCTGAACTCCATTTTAGGTAGCTTATTGTCCTGTATATTTAATGAGTAATATTGTTATTCTCTGTTCTGAATTTTGGACACCTTGCCTAAAGGGCTTGCAACCTATTCTTTTCTTTTCCTCCATCTTTATCAAATTGGGTATTTCTTATTTACATTTCAATTGTTATTACCTTTCCCGGTTTCCAGGCAAACATGCCCCTCCCCCCTCCCCTTCAGTATGGGTGTTCCCTCCCGATCCTTCCCCATTACCGCCCTCCCCCAACAATCGCGTTCACTAGGGGTTCAGTCTTAGCAGGACCCAGGGCTTCCCCTTCCACTGGTGCTCTTACTAGGATATTCATTGCTACCTATGAGGTTGGAGCTCAGGGTCAGTCCATGTATAGTCTTTGGATAGTGGCTTAGTCCCTGGAAGCTCTGGTTGGTTGGCATTGTTGTTCATATGGGGTCTCGAGCCCCTTCAAGCTCTTTCAGTCCTTTCTAAGATTCCTTCTCAGTTCAGTGGTTTGCTGCTGGCATTCGCCTATGTATATGCCATATTTTGGTTGTGTCGCTCAGGAGAGATTCACATCCGGTTCCTGTCAGCCCTTGCAACCTATTCTTGAGTTGGGATGACAATTGTAGTGTGTTGCGCCAGCATGTTTCATGGTCTCTGTTTTACCATTTGCTAAATAGTTACCAAGTCCTATTTTTTTAAATTAATAATGACACTTGAAATTGATTTCAGAACAACCAATAATTCCTTTGGCTTAAGATTCTCAGTTATTGTACTTTTATAAGCTTCCTCCTTTTGTTTTCTTGAAAGGAAACTTGCATCTTTTATTTTTCATAGACCAAGGAACACATTAACCATACACTTTTGAACTTTTCCAAAGAAAGTGCTCTCACGGGTCACCAATCTGCCATATTCCTGTTGTGGGGAAGAAGGCAGATGAGCGAAGTGAGGAAAGAAGAAACACTGGGAAAGAGAGGGAAGCTTGTAGCTTCAGGCTATGTGTCCTTTTGTTCGTGGCCTTTTCTCTGACCCTCCCTGAGAACTTGCTTTACTCTCACCTGTGCAAGCACATACCTCAACTCTCCAGAATGTAATGAATCTTCACTATGCTCTCAGTGCCTTCTCACCATACGTGATCTATTAAAACCAGCTTTGTTTGCTTGGTGTTTTTGTTGTTGCTGCTGTTGTTTTTAGTTGTTGTTGCTTTAAATGTAAATTTTCCTCATTGAACACAAAACTACTAACATTATATAATAAGAATGTAAAACTAGATATAAAGTATGAGATCGGTTTTATTCTTCCTTTGGCATCTTCTTACCTTCCGTCAGCAGAGCACAGCTCTATTCTCCATATACATTATATAGAGAATAATTTGAAGTGGTTAAGTAAGTAAATTTCGTCACATACACACAAACACACACACACACACACACACACACACACACACACAGAGAGAGAGAGAGAGAGAGAGGAGAGAGAGAGAGAGAGAAGCAGTGATGCATTTATGAGTTCAAGTGCACTCTTGTACAAAGAAGATGAATTTATCAAATTTTAAACTTCTTCTTTTGTAAACAGAGAGCAATAGGTTCCAACATGACCTTAAAAGGAAAAGTTATTTGAAAATCCAAGTTTATGACGATCAACAGCAACTTGGGTTTTAATATGTAAGGCTATATTCAAAGCTATTCTGTAAAACAGTCCAGGAATCTTTCTTATTACAAATGTTCCTTGAATATACTCCTAGAGAAAGAGATACCTGATTTGTAGGGATATAATAAATAACAGATATAAATAGTTACTATAAATAATAACACTGATTATCAGTGTAATCAAACCCTTCACCTGCTGTGATATGTACTGCATTTATGCAGATCAGCTGTAGGCCTTTCATCCATGAAATTATAGAATGTATAATGTGATGTGCTATGATATACTCAGTGTAATTGCTTATTTATAAAAAGAGCTATCAACAGCCCACTTTAAATAAATTCAGAAATCACCATAGGGCATTTAGAAATGAATATTTTATATGACATTTAAAAAAGATTATGAGCATTTCCTTGAACAGTAAAATTAATGTCTGTTTGACTGTTTAAACTCAGCCAGTGTAGATTCAGGATAATAACATATAAACTATAATTACTGTGTCTGTGTTTTCATTAGGAATATCCATCTACCTGAATAGCAGTGTTAATTTTATACCTAACTTGTGAATAAAAAGTAAATAATTTATAAAACAAAGTATAACATTTTCTCATAAGTCTTTGGTAGCCTATTTTAGAAACAATGTCAGTGTACTTTGTCCCTGTGTGAGATTCCTCCATCTGCACACCTACATTTTCCTTATCACTGGAATCTCTATACCCTCATAAGTGTGAAAAAATTAACACTCAGAAATAATAACTGTAGTAAAAATTTCAAAATATCTGACTTAACCCATATTCTGTGTCTTTTGTTCTTTGGCATGAAAGAACTCACATCAGTTTCTGTTGTATCGTAAAGATAGAATTACTTATGAGATCCTGAACTCTCCAACCTCGAAGTGAGACAAACTAAAAAACAAGAACCTGATAATTAACTCCATAACATTGAATAATTGACTCAGTCACAATGATCGTTATGATCATTATGGCCACAGAGTGAGTAAACGGATATAGTCATAACTGATGAAATGTAGATGACGTAAAGAATTATTCATATAAAATCAAGGTCTCAGACACTTTCCCAACACCAGATGACCACAAAGTGTTCAGGGAAGTACTCTATGTTCTCTGAACAAAAATAAATTTTGTTGTTTCTTTAAAATATTGTTTTCCATTTGCTCATGCAAAGTCACACAAAAGTGACTTCTTGTTGATCTTACACATTACCTGTTGCATAAAGAACATGACTGTCATTCACAGCAAACAAGAATATCAAAGAGTGAGAGAACAGTAATTTCAAAATGTTATGAGACTGTGAAAGCAATTTCTACAATTAAAATTTCAGAAGCGGCTGTGAATCTCTTGAAATCTGTTTTTAACACCTAAGTAGTACTATATTGTATAATGTACCAGAATTTCTGTATCCATTTTTCTATGAGGGACATCTGGGTTCTTTCCAGCTTCTTGCTATTATAAATGAGGCTGCTATAAACACAGTGCAGCATGTGTCCTTGTTATACGGTGGAGCATCTTCTGTGCACATGCCCAGTAGTGATATAGCTGGTCCTTCAGGTAGAACTATTTCCAAGTTTCTGAGTAACCGCCATCCATATTGATCTCCAAAGTGGTTTTACCAGCTTGCATTTCCACCAGCAATGGAAGAGTGTTCCTTTTTCTCCACATCCTCACCAGCATCTGCTGTCATCTGAGTTTTTGATCTTAGCCATTCTTATTGGTGTGAAACGGAATCTCAGAGTCATTTTGATTTGCATTTCCTTAATGACTAAGGATGTTGAATATTTCTTGAAGTGCTTCTCAGCCATTTGAGATTCCTCAGCTCAGAATTCTCTGTACCCCATTTAATAGGGTTATTTGATTATCTGGAGTCTAACTTCTTGAGTTCTTTGTATATTTTGGGTATTAGCCCTCTATAGGAAATAGGGTTGGTAAAGATCTTTTCCTAATCAGTGGGTTGCTGTTTTGTTCTATTAACAGTGTTCTTTGCATTTCAATTTTATGAGATCCATACAAGCAAGCAGAGAGAACTAGAAAATATCATCCTGAATGAGATAACCCAGACACTTTCAATGATAAGTGGATATAGGCCCAAGAGCTCACAATGCCCATATTACAACCTACAGACCATCTGGAGCTTAGGAGGAAGGAAGACTAGGGTTTGCATGCTTCAAAATAGAGGGGTTTAAGAGGATGATCATAGGAGGTGGAGTAAGGGGTCACCTGGGAGAATGAGAGGAGAGAGGAGGGAAAGGGAGAGCATGATCAGGTACTGGAGGGAACATGAGGCTCAAAGGGTCAGGAAATTGAATAAAAATATGTAGCAGTGGGGGATGAGGAACTGGGAGGTAGCCACTGCAGGGTCCCACATACCAGGGAAGCCAGAGATTCCCAGGACCCAACTGGGATTACTTTAGCCAAAATGTACAGTGAAGGGGAGGTGGAAGTTATAGAGATTACCTCCAGAAGATAGGTACAGCCCCATTTGAAGGATGGGGCCACCCACCCATCTCAAAATTTTTAATCCAGAAATTTTTCTGTCCGAAGGAAAGACAAAATTAGAGCAGAGAATGAAGGGCTGTCTGAGGACTGCCTCACCTGGGGATCCATCCTGTCTGCAGACACCAATCCCCGACACTGTTGCTGTTGCCAAGAGGTACTTGCTAACAGGAGCCTGGTTTGAATGTTCCCTGAGAGGTTCTGCCAGCACCTGGTCAATGCAGATGAGGATGCTAACAACCAACCACCAGACTGAGCTCAGGGACCCTCCTGGGGGAGCTGGCTGGCAGGACTGGAGGAGCCCGGGTCGGGGATGATTGCAAGCCCATAGGAAGAACAATATTGACTGGCCAGAACCCAGTGCTCCCAGGGACTAGACTACCAACCAAGGAGTATGCAGGGAGGCATCCATGTCTCTAGATACATATGTAGCAAAGATGGCCTTGTCTAACATCGATGGGAGGGGAGGCCCTTGGTCCAGTGGCGTCTTGGAGCAGTGGGGTGGAAGTGGTTGGGTGGGTGGGTAGGTACCCTCAGAGAGGCAAAGGGGGAGGGAAAGAGGATGGATGGAATGGGAGCACTGTGGAGGGGTAACCAGGAAGGGGAATATCACTTAAGATGTAAACAAATGGAATGATCAATAAAAAATTCATAAAAGATTAAGAATTGGAAGATTCTCTAAAAGTGAAGTGGGTGGTTTCTATAATAGGAAGAAAATGACAATAGACTTTTAAAATTTGTGTAATCACGAAGGTTGAGGGAAGACAAGTTGGTAAAATTATTTAGTTGGTACTGTATGATTTTATTGCCTAATGCTAATATCTGACACAAAGTTTGAAGATAAAGAAGAACATGACACATAGCAATGTAGGACTAAAATATTTATTTTTCTAATATTCTAGAAAAAGAACATTCGTTTTGGCTTTGATACAAGATCAGTTTGTAACTTCTTTCTTGAAATTAAAATAAATACAAACACATGTTGAAGGTGATGGTAGAACTCTAGAAATTAAAGCTTTCATTGCTACAAGGAGACACCTTGAACAAAGTAACCAATATAGCACAACATTTAACTGCAGTTGTGTTACAGATTCAGAGGTTCAGTCCATTATAGTCCAGATGGGAGCATGGCAACATTCAGGCGTACATTGTGCTGGAAGGGCCAAAAGTTCTACATCTTTCATCTATGTATGTATCTATGTATGTATATATGTATTTCTATTCTTTAATATTTTTCTTTTTATTGATTATTTTACTTATCTACATTTCAAATATTATTCCCCTTCCCGGTTTTGTTTCCTCTCTGCAAATCCCCTATCCCGCCCCCCTGCTTCTATAAGGGTATTTATTCCCCCCCTCAACCACCCACTCCTGCCTCATCGCCCTAGCATTTCCCTATGCTGGGGCATTGCGCCTTCACAAGACCAAGGAAGGGCCTCTCCTCCCACTGATGCCAGATAGGGCCATCCTCTGCTAATTTGCAGCTGGAGTCATGGGTCCCTCCATCTTCGGTTAGTGGTTTAGTTCTTGGAAGCTTTGGGAGTCGGGGGTTGGTTGGTTGATATTGTTGTTCTTCTTATGTTGTTGCAAACCCCTTCAGCTCCTTTGATCCTTCCCCTAACTTCTTCATTGGTGTCCCTGTGCTCAGTCTGATAGTTAGCTATGAGCATCTGCATCTGTATTGGTCAGGCTCTTGATCCAAAGGAGACAAAAGAAGCCTGGGACCCTTGTGACTAGGAGGAGGGGTCTTAAAGCCCAATTTCATATTGACATATTTTCTCCAAAAAAGCCACACCTACTCCAATAAGGCCAGACCTCCTAAAGTGCCAACTCCTGGGCCAAGTATATTCACACCACCACAAGGAGTAAAGCTCAAATTTAATTTGAGCACATTAAGAGAAATGAGACTAATAGATCCTTTTTCTTTTACAGTAATTTTGGTTTGTAGCAACATTGAAGGAAGTACAGGAAGTCTCCTATGTCTTGTTGCAGATAAGCACACACTCTCTTATCTATTTTTTTTTGAGCGGTGTGCATGATCAAAATTCCAATTCGTATTAGTCTTCACTCTAACTATTATACATATTGTTAAATTGCAGGATAGAGGACATGATCTCACATTGTAAACCTGATTGCCTTGTAACTTGTAATGTGCGTGAACCGGAAGTGTTGCAAACTGAAGACATCTGCCTGATTCTGTTTGCTGGGTGCTGGAATTAAAGCCATGTACCACAATGCCTGGTCATTCTACTGCTTTGATAATCATATCCTAAATTAACATCCTACACAGCAGTTTCAATGCCCCAAACTCCCCATGTTTTGCCTTTTCACGCATAACCACTCATACCCGATTCTTGAAAAATATTGCTCTATTTTACTAACTTCATACTTTTTTTTCATTTTCATGAAAGTCATCTAGTTGCAAGCATACAGTATATATTCTTTTCAGATTAGCTTTAGGATCTGAATTTGACATTAGTTTTTTGGTAAGAGTTGAAACCAAGTTTCAGTGTAAATATGTAGGCTTTGATTTGTAGAAGCCTAAAGAAGCTGTTGTGTATTTGGTTATCTCTGTTTAGTGACTCTCTTCACTCACTTCCGTTTTAGGAAGATGTGGTACATTTAGGTCTGGCTAAAACACTACATTGAAAGAAGGAATAGAAAATAACTGTAATGTATGAACTGAACTCTCAGTCTTTATCTCATCATGTTTCCTTATTAAATGTCACTCTAATCATGAGGTCAATAGTAGACATGCTTTCTACATTTTTGCATTTAAATCGCAAATGGTATTAATAGATAATTTAAATATCAAAACAAATAAAGTCACAATGATTCTATTAGCTTAATTTTCCATGTGGATATTCTTATTTTCAAGCCACATTCATAGTTGTTAAAAGTTGATTTTTCTGATACTACAAGTTTGAAATCTGTTCACCAAAAATAGTGGGTTCTAAGAAGTGAGTAAATAATCAGAAAGGTTGGTTTGATGTAGGAATGGACCTGACATGATAAGCCTCTTACTATCTTCCTCAATAAATGTAGATATTTAAACTTTATATTGGAATTTATTTCTTAGAAGGAATATGATGAAAGAGTTAATTAAAAGATTTTTTCTTCAAAAATAACATGTATTTATTTCTTTTATAAAGTGTTTTACTTCTTATTTCTGTATTGAACCTTCTTTTTAATTGCCTATAAAATCAAGCAATACCATTAAGGAAAACTATACAGATTATATTTTTAAGAAGTTTAATTTTTCTTTACTTTCAGTAAGATGGAAAATTTGTCTGAATACCAAAAATCTCTTATGGCCCAAGATGATTGCCAGCAACTTTAAATGTGTTACATTACTAATTAATATAAAGATAATTTTTCCTTTCTTATATATATTATTAAATAATATATAATGTTTTTACAATTTTACAGTATGCATTCATTTTCCTGCCATTATATAAGAAAACAAAGAAATATGAAAGAAGTAAAATGAAACCAAATAGGGAGATAGGAACACGCTTGATCAGGATGAATTATATTTGAGGTAGTGACACCGTTTCCATAAAGGATTACAATGCGATTTCTACTGATTTGTCCTGGCATACAAATACTACAAACTGCAGAGAAGCAAATAAAATTTGAATGCAGCTTTCCCCAAAGCCTGACATTTCTTTCTATGGAAAATATATGAATATTCTAAATGAATTATTAACCCAGAGAAACTCAAGAACACTTCATAGAATGCAGAAAAATTATTGAAAATAGAATAGATCATCTCCATGGGGAAGGTAAGTGGTTGCTTATGGCTTAGCTCACAGCACAAAGGCTATTTAGGAAGACACTGTAGGATTTTGTATGGGAGGCAAATCTTGATACCAACTATGATGAAACACTTTGAAGAAGCACTTTCAAATACAGAATTCTAGATGTGAAGAAGTACACCCTAGACACTTGTGGGAATACCATATTAATAGAAAATAAAATACAAATATTAACAAAGAAAGAAAAATGAACAAAGTTGAAATTGATAAATAAAACATATTTTATAAAAGAAATATATTGCTATATGGCCAGGAATGAACTTAAGAAAAATCATCATTTGTTTTTGTGCAAAAGACAGTTGAGTGAAAAGATGTTTCAAGGATCAGCATTTCATCAAATTTCACAGAATTTAAACAAAAAGAAGAAAAGATATCTGAATAAGATCAAATACTGCAATAGTATTGACATGAAATATTGGTAATTTACAATATATTGAGACTGGCCTCTTTATCCTGTTGTCATGGGCAGATATATTCCAGTACTGTGCATACCAGGCCAAGATGGAAGGCATCCTTAGAACTGAAACTGGCCCTGCTTCCCTGCAAGAAGAACCCTGTAATTGAATATTATGAATAACATGGAGAAAAAGACAGGAGATGAGAACAAATGCAAGTATATTTAAAATTTGCCTTTTAAAAAATTACAAGTAAAATATTTATCTGTTTATCTATTATCTATCTGTATTTATAGCTATACACACATATATATGCTATGTTCTATGTATTATATTATAACATATTACCTGTTATGTATATATCTTTGTATCTATATATTATATAGTTATGATAATATATCATCATTTCAATTGGTTATCATTTCAATGTCAGTTTGCTGGTTTTCTGTGCTTTGTTGTTTCATTAGTTTTGTTTTATCATTTTCAAATTAATGATCTTAATGAATTCACTCAATTCAGTTCACTGACGGTTTTCTAGTCTTACCCAGAAGAATGACGTAGATAAGGCCTCAACTGATTTGCAAAGATTTTAGTAGAAGTATCTGATTTTGTTCTGTTACGTTTTCTGCATATAAGGGCAACTGTTCAGGAAACAGTCTGAGAAGTTAATTAGTATCCCAAACTCTAAAACACTTTTCTCTTAATGCATATACCCAACAGTACTTAGAAAAACTTTTATGGCAATCTAGAAGGATGTGAAAATATGTCATAACCGATATAGTACCATAGTCCAAGCCAATGTTTCTCATCCTTTTCAATGCTGTCACCCTTCAATATAATTCCTCATGTTGTGGTAACCCAAAATCATAAAATTATTTTTGTTGCTGCATCATAACTGTAATTTTACTGCTGTTACGAATTGTAGTGTAAATACTTTTTGGAGATAGGGCATTGCCAATGGGATCACAGTCCATAAGTAAAGAAACACTGGTCTACACAGTATGAAGAAATATCTTTCTCACTAATTGCTAATTAATAGATGGAAGCTGAAACTTCAGTTTGATTTTAAAGATACGTTTTAATTAAAATACCTAAAGAGGTTAAGGCTTAATATAAAATGTTTATACTAACTGAAGGACACTATCTTATTTTTTTTTAAGATTTATTTATTATATATAAGTACACTGTAGCTGTCTTCAGACACACCAGAAGAGGGCATCGGATCTCTTTACAGATGGTTGTGAGCCACCATGTGGTTGCTGGGAATTGAACTCATGACCTCTGGAAGAGCAGTCGGGTGCTCTTAACCGCTGAGCCATCTCTCCAGCCCGGGCACTATCTTGTTTAATTGGATATTTAATATATATACATTTCAGATGTTATCCTCTTTGTCTCCTCTCCCCTCTCTTCTCCCCTTCCCCTGCTTCCGTGAAAATGCTCCCACTCCCACCTACTCACTCCCACCTCAACACCCTGGCATTCACCTACACTGGAAAAAACCTTCACAGGACCAAGGGCTTCTCCTCCTATTGATGCCAGACAATGCCATCCTCTGCCAAATATTCGGCTGGAGCCATGGGTCCCTCAAAGTGTAGATGCTCTGGGCGGTCTGATTGGGTTATATTGTTCTTTTTATGGAATTACAAACCCCTTCAGCTTCTTCGTCCTTTCTCTAACTCCTCCATTTGGGGCCCCAGTGCTCAGTCCAATGGTTAACTGCAAGCATCCTCATCTGTATCAGTAGGGCTCTGGCAGAGCCTCTCAGGAAACATCCATATCAGGCTCCTGTCAGCAAGCACTTCTTAGTATCAGTAATAGTGACTGGGTTTGGTGGCTGCATATGGGATGGATCACCAGGTGGGGCAATCTCTATAGGACCCTTCCTTTAGTCCCTGCTCCACTCTTTGTCTCTATATTTCCTCCTGTGAATATTTTGTCCCCCCATCTAAGAAGTACTGAAGCATCTGTATTTCGGTCTTCTGTCTTCTTGAGTGTATTGTCTTTTTATTTATTGATTTCCTTCTTGGACTAACATTGCCATAAATCAGTTTTCTATATTTTTACAAGTCGTCTGAATGGTAGAATGTTACACATATTTTTTATTTGGAAGTAGTGGATTTTTTAAAATGAGGTTTGAGTATATATGTATGCATACACATTATTTTCAAACTAGAGTAACTGCTAAATATGAACTTCTAGTAATTTAAATAAGAAGTATCCACCATAGGCTCAGATATTTGAAGAATGTATCCCTAGTTGGTAGTGCTGCATGGGAAGGCAGTGGAACCTTTAGAAAGTACAGCCTAGTTGGAGAGTATGTTGGACCCAGCAACAGCTTTAAATTTTTATAACCTGTGTCAATTTCTATTCTCTCTCTCCCTGTTTCATGAGTTAGGAGGTAATGTCATTGGCTGGTCTGATATTCCTGTTTCTTTGTCTTTCTCTCTGATAGACTGTATCCCTCTGGAAATGTAAGAAATAAATTCTTTTTCCTTAAGCTACATTTTTTTGTCAGGGTATTTTATCAAAGCAACAGGAAAAATAAAACCTATGAGGAATAGTGGAATTTGCTGATATGATTACAATCTTGACTTGGAGATTATCCTAGACTGTATGCATCACTTCCTGTTATTATTATGGTATTTTAATAAAACAGAGGCCAAAGAATTCAATGAATTTTAGAGTCTATGAAGAAATAAGTATAAAATTATCAGGCTACCGTGATGCCATGCCAATGCTACATTGATATAACCCCAAATCAATCAAGGACCTAAGAAAATGGAGAAAAGAATTTCCACTAAACATCTCCAGGAGGTATCATTGGTTGTGTTTACGCCATCATTGTAATGCAATTAAAAAACACTTTTGACTCATATCTTTGTAAACCTGTGACAAAATAAAGGCTCCTTGCTTTAAATCACCAAGTTTATGATACTTTTATATTAGTCACATATAACTGATATACTGATTATTGTTACTGATAAAATTGAGACTTATTTAAATTAGCATATCATTTATTTTATCAAAATTTGAATCCAAGGGGTATTACATTATTACTTAGAAATACTTTTCACATTTATGTTTTGATTATCTGGGGATCTTTAAGAACTGATTAATGTTTGGAAAGTTAGGAAGATATACTTCTGGGTGCCTCTGCGAGATATTTTCAGAGAAAACTGGCATAGAGTCAGTGAAATAAGGTGCTGCAAACGTTTACTGATTATGGACAGCATCCTCCAAGTATTGGGTCTGGATGGAGCAAGTCAGCAGGAGTGTGCTTTACTTCCTCTGAATGACTCTTTTACCAGCTACTACCCAGGGATATATACCTGGGTTTCTCCAATGTTGAACTCGCGTTTGTAAAAGTGATTTGCCAGTGTTAGAGTGGAGGATATTTTAGTGCTTCTGCCTCTAACTGAATATATCACTTGGCTCGTGATTTCTGTGAGGATTATGGTTTATTGGATTTTCTTGGCTCTGCAACCTGAATATGGTGGCCTTGGAGGTGAACTTAGCTTGATCATATAAGATATTATGCTATGTGACTTTTCCTAGATTGGTATGAGCAAATATCTACTCACCAAATATAGGGTATGAGCAGTAGAGCAAAGAAATAATACAACCCAGATATGAAATAGTGAGTCATTAGTATACGGGAGCAGGTCCAACACTACTTACATGGCTAAAAGGCAGATCCTAGCAGGGGTAATGACCCATGGAGTCTGCAATCTAGAAACTCTGCAAAAGATACAGGCAGCTCACTGGAACAGCCCCCTTTCTCAATAATAGTTTACTTATGATATGAAGGTGGGAAGAGTGCTTGTGAATCATAGATCTTTCTCAGAATTCTGAGCTTATAAACTATGTTAGCTTTGATAACTGCACACCACAAAGCCACATGACAATTCTTTATATCCTGAGGGACTGAACTATCCTCAATAATGAACACTTTTTTCTTTTTTCTTTCTTTTTATCTTTATTAACTTGAGTATTTCTTATTTACATTTCAATTGTTATTTCCCTTCCCGGTTTCTGGGCCAACATCCCCATAACCCCCCCACTCCCTTTCTTTATGGATGTTCCCCTCCCCATCCTCCCCCCATTACTGCCCTCCCCACAACAATCATGTTCACTAGAGGTTCAGTCTTGGCAGGACCAAGGGCTTCCCCTTCCACTGGTGCTCTTACTAGCATATTCATTACTACCTATGAGGTAGGAGCCCAGGGTCAGTCCAGTCCCAGTCTTTGGGTAGTGGCTTAGTCCTTGGAAGCTCTGCTTGGTTGGCATTGTTGTTCATATGGGGTCTTTTTATTAGTTTGCGATTCTGGATTTAGTACTTACCACTACCAAAACACACAGAGATTTAATTGCATGTTGGCAGTATGAAGAGGTAGGACCCGTATGCTACAGGGCCCCAACCTCACTAGTAATATTAGCAGCAATAGTGATGAATACCTTGTATTCTTGCTCATGACTTTTTGCTATAGTCATGAGAGAACACAGAAAACGTTAACAAATGCTAACCCCTTGATTTTTGATTTCCCATATTCCACTCTTAAAAGCAACACATTTTTGAACTATCCAATTTGAAACTTTAGGTACAAGCAGCCAAAACACCTGAGAAACCTGTCATGTTTCAAGAGTTAGACACAATCCCAAATAGCTCAGGAGGTAAAATTATGTATCAGGGAGGCGAGACAAACACCGAGTTGCTCACCTTGCATTAACAGGATAAAAAGCATATTCAATTCCCAAAAGCAATTTCAAAGTGAAAGAAATATAACACTGAAATAGAGATGTGTGAATGTTCTCAGTCTGCATTTAAATCAGAAGGGATTTTAAAATTCTCCATCATGCTCTGAAAAATGGTTGTTTTATAAAAATATAAATTTAGGTCATATTTATTTTAAACAGCTTCTGTGCATTGTTTTATGTCACACTTAGCACATTTTATATAATCTATTAAAATCGTGCCTTTTTCTGTAGAAAAAAATTGTATACTTTTTACTCTCGCAATGTTTATAAAACTTCTAATGCAGAAAATGTTTGCCATATGTAGAAATGAAATCTATGTCATGTTTGCAAATGATGAAGATATATTTGTTTGCATGGTGTAATTATTTTTCTCTAGGAAGATGTCAGGAAATATCTCCTCTCTTGAGAGATGGCACAAAGGAAGGATTGTGTTCAAGTTCAGCATGGTGAACCATTGATATTCTTCAGGCCCTACAAGAGCATGGATGACTCAGACATGATTCTTCCCAGAACACCTCTCAGTGTTCTTGCCCTTCCTTTGTCCTGTAACATCTTTAGGGCATTGCAATCCAAGTAAAACTGGAGCAGAGTAGCTGTGACTGGATCCTCAGGAGAGGATCTGCTCACCTTGGTCAAATTTTCCTGAGTGGAAGAGAAGGTGTTCTAATTGATGTTAGGAGAGTCCTAGCTATTGCATGCACTCTTCTGCTTTTTGGTTTCCATGATGGCAAGTCCTTTGAAGTTTACCAAAGCAGCCTTTATTACATGATAGGAACGCTCATTCTAGTATTGTATACTCAGCTTTCTTCCCTTTGATGAATTATTTTTAGTCCTAGAAATTAGTCCGAGTTTCTAGCTCTGGTGTAATATTTAGTTTACATGAAATCTTGACAGTCTCCATATTCAGAATCCCTTTCCGAGGCCTATAAAAGTCAGATATGCTCTTACCTATTTTTGGCTTATTATCTATAATATAATGATAGAAGCGAGATCAAAAGCAGAGCCAGTAATGAAGTAGACCTGACAGAGCAAAGAGCTCCTCTCCCAGGAGTCTGCCTAGGCTTTCTCACCACCCAAAAAGCAAAGGTTTAGCACAAAGTTTGCCATGAAGATTTCCTGCTCAGAAACAATATTCTGTTTCATTTTTTCAAATAGGAAATCAAAATGCCAGAAATAATACCTAAGGTCAAAGAAGATATAAATGTTTTTTTTTGAGTTTAACCATTCTCCTTTTCTAGTTGTAAATCCATAACTCCACAAGTCTCAAAAAAAAAGTATGAGTTTGTTTAGTGTCAAATTGTGCCTTAACTCTTTTTTTTTCTTTTCTTTTCTATTTTTCGGAGCTGGGGACAACTCTTTTTTAATGATGTATGGTACACTTTCCAGCTCTGTTACCTAGGTTGTTCTTGTTTTGTCTTATAATATGTCTGTTTTAATAACTAGTGTACCTCAGAAACTACTGCATGGCCTCATTTACAAAAACAGATGAAGAGACAGAGAGAGAGGGCGGGGAAGGGGAGGAGGAAGAGGAGGTGAAGTAGAAGAAGAGGAGGAGGAGGAAGAGGAGGAGGAGGAGGAGGGGAGGAGGAGGAGGAGTTAAATATCCTTACAAACTTTCTAAAAGCTTTCTAAGTTTGTAGAACTTCACAAGCTGCTACATCCCTTTATATGACTATTGTTACAACTCATAAGGAGTTTTCCCCATAAGAAGTCCGTACTGATGTCTTGGGTAGTGTGATGGTTTAAATAAACTTGGCTCAAAGAGTGGTTCGAGTAGGTGTGTCCATGTTGGAGGAAGTGCGTCACTGTGGGGATGGGCTTTGAGATCCTCCTCCTAACTTCCTGGAAGACAGTCCTCTTCCGGCAGCCTTCAGAAGGTAGAACCTTCAGTTCCTCCGGCACCATGTCTGCCTGACTGCTGCCATACTTCTCTCCATGATGATAATGGACTGAACCTTTGAAACTGCAAGCCAGCCCTAAACAAATGTTTCTCTTTATAAGAGTTTCCTTGGTCATCTTGCAGATGAAATCTTTAGTTAGGGTTTCATATGAAATGGTACATATGGAACACTGACCAAGACAGAAGTTGTCTCAAAGTTGTCCCACAGTGACACACTTTCTCCAGCAATGCCACACCTACTCCAACGAGGCCCCACCCTGGGCCAAGCATATCCATACTACCAAAGGTATGTGTTATTCTCCTCCTATATATACCTCTCTCACTTATTCTTCACGTGTAAATCTGTACTGCAGAGGTTTCATAATAAATTTCAATCTTGTTTCACAGTGACCTGTCCAGAAACTCTTTATTATAACTTGTTCAAGGATCCAGGCTTCACCAGATTGTAATATTCTGGTTTACCACTTACTTTACATGAAACCTGTGCAACCTCCATATTTGGAATCCTCTTCTGAGGCCTAAAAAAAACCAGATATGCTCTCACCTATTTTGGTATTACTATTTATAAAATAATGGTGGAGGTAAGGTAAAAAATAAAAGATGGGGGAACCAAGTAGTCATGGGGAAGGTGAAATAAATGAGGTCCTCTTCCAGGAATCTGCCTAGAATTTCTCATCACTTGAAAGGTGGCAGGGAAACCCCAGACTAGACTCTATGTACTGCTCTAGGTTGCAGAATGGAGTTATTTATTCTGCCCTCAGATTCTGCTGTTGCTGACAATGACCCCGTGACATTTTCAGTGAAATCAGATTTTCCGTCACAATTTTTTTAAATGGGTTATTTTATTTGAATAGAAATTGTGATGTTGTTGAAAGAATGTAATACCATTTTCCAAAAACTTTCTCAGAAATACACTGACTGAAATAGTTATACAAAACTCTTCTACCTTGAAAAGATTATTATTGACAGAAGACAAAACAAATTTACTATAAATCTCAGTAAAATACTTAAGTACAAATGATTTCCTTAACTTAATGGATAGTGTGCAATTAATTTAGAGTTTTATGGTATTAACAGTAAACAAAGAAAAGTCCACTAGACAAAACTCTTTTCTCCTTCTTCTGGAATGAAATATTTCTGCATAATATCATGGCTAGTTCTCTTTCTTCTGCCAGGTATTTATAAGCACGTGTAGGTCCCCCAAAGAACCTAGTCTTGTTCTTTATCCAAGATAAATATGTATCCTTAAAATGACATTCTTGTGTGCTTATTCTTCTTGTCACAAAATATTCTTTATCTTACCTGTTCATCTGTATGACAAAATTCTAGTATTTTTTTTTAATGGATTGCAGTAATCACATGGGTTATCCTTAAATAATTTTAATATTTTCTTGTATAACATCCTACCCAATACTTATACTATTATACCCCTCAAAATCACAAGGAGATATACACAAATGGGTTCAGAAGCAAATAAATGAAGAATAGGCAGTTTCAGAAGTAATAGTAAATATTCAAACGGAATGTTATATATTCTATGCTTCATGATGAGGATTTCTTTCTACACAAACTTGACTATTTTTGATTATTGAAAGTTCTATACAACCAGGCAAATATTAGCAAACTTGGAGGTCACTAAGGATAAACCTCTTTAGTTAATCTTGATATTTGGCAACCTAGTGTCCGAAATTGCAAGATTTTTATTATTGGTAAATAGGATGGGATCTCAGTTGTATCCTTTCTCATAGGTAGTGCCATAGCATCACTGACTCTCCAAAGGCAATAGATTATTTCTTTTTTTTTTATTATTATTAACTTGAGTATTTCTTATATACATTGAGATGTTATTCCCTTTCCGGTTTGAGGCAAACATCCCCCCCCTCCCCTTCCTTATGGTTGTTCCCCTCCCATCCCTCCCCCCCTTGCTGCCCTCTCCCCAACAGTCTAGTTCACTAGGGGTTCAGTCTTAGCAGGACCCAGGGCTTCCCCTTCCACTGGTGCTCTTACTAGGATATTCATTGCAACCTACGAGGTCAGAGTCCAGGGTCAGTCCATGTATAGTCTTTGGGTAGTGGCTTAGTCCCTGGAAGCTCTGGTTGGTTGGCATTGCTGTACATATGGGGTCACGAGCTCCTTCAAGCTCTTCCAGTTCTTTCTCTGATTCCTTCAACAGGGGTCCCCTTCTCAGTTCAGTGGTTTCCTGCTGGCATACGCCTCTGTATTTGCTGTATTCTGGCTGTGTCTCTCATGAGCGATCTGCACTCACATTTTGATCATCCGTCTTGAGTTTCATTTGTTCTAGGCATCTAGGGTAACTCAAGCATTTGGGCTAATAGCCACTTATCAATGAACATACCATGTATGTCTTTCTGTGATTAGGTTAGCTCCTCAGGATGATATTTTCCAGTTCAACCATTTGCCTACGAATTTCATAAAGTCATTGTTTTTGATAGCTGAGTAATATTCCATTGTGTAGATGTACCACATTTTCTGTATCCATTCCTCTGTTGAAGGGCATCTGGGTTCTTTCCAGCTTCTGGCTATTATAAATAAGGCTGCGATGAACATAGTGGAGCACGTGTCTTTTTTATATGTTGGGGCATCTTTTGGGTATATGCCCAGGAGAGGTATAGCTGGATCCTCAGGCAGTTCAATGTCCAATTTTCTGAGGAACCTCCAGACTGATTTCAGAATGGTTGTAGCAGTCTGCAACCCCACCAACAATGGAGTGTTCCCCTTTCTCCACATCCTCGCCAGCATTTGCTGTCACCTGAGTTTTTGATCTTAGCCATTCTCACTGGTGTGAGGTGAAATCTCAGGGTTGTTTTGATTTGCATTTCCTTATGACTAACGATGTTGAACATTTCTTTAGGTGTTTCTCAGCCATTCGGCATTCCTCAGCTGTGAATTCTCTGTTTAGCTCTGAACCCCATTTTTTAATAGGGTTATTTGTCTCCCTGCTGTCTAACTTCTTCAGTTCTTTGTATATTTTGGATATAAGCCCTCTATCTGTTGTAGGATTGGTAAAGATCTTTTCCCAATCGGTTGGTTGCCGTTTTGTCCTAACCACAGTGTCCTTTGCCTTACAGAAGCTTTGCAGTTTTATGAGATCCCATTTGTCGATTCTTGATCTTAGAGCATAAGCCATGGGTGTTTTGTTCAGGAAATTTTTCCAGTGCCCATGTGTTCCAGATGCTTCCCTAGTTTTTCTTCTATTAGTTTGAGGTGTGTCTGGTTTGATGTGGAGGTCCTTGATCCACTTGGACTTAAGCTTTGTACAGGGTGATAAGCATGGATCGATCTGCATTCTTCTACATGTTGACCTCCAGTTGAACCAGCACCATTTGCTGAAAATGCTATCTTTTTTCCATTGGATGGATTTGGCTCCTTTGTCAAAAATCAAGTGACCATAGGTGTGTGGGTTCATTTCTGGGTCTTCAATTCTGTTCCATTGGTCTATCTGTCTGTCTCTGTACCAATACCATGCAGTTTTTATCACTATTGCTCTGTAATACTGCTTGAGTTCAGGGATAGTGATTCCCCCTGAAGTCCTTTTATTGTTGAGGATAGTTTTAGCTATCCTGGGTTTTTTGTTATTCCAGATGAATTTGCAAATTGTTCTGTCTAACTCTTTGAAGAATTGGATTGGTATTTTGATGGGGATTGCATTGAATCTGTAGATCCTTTTGGTAAAATGGCCATTTTACTATATTAATCCTGCCAATCCATGAGCATGGGAGATCTTTCCACCTTCTGAGGTCTTCTTCAATTTCTTTCTTCAGTGTCTTGAAGTTCTTATTGTACAGATCTTTTACTTGCTTGGTTAAAGTCACACCGAGGTATTTTATATTATTTGGGTCTATTATGAAGGGTGTCGTTTCCCTAATTTCTTTCTCGGCTTGTTTCTCTTTTGTGTAGAGGAAGGCTACTGATTTATTTGAGTTAATTTTATACCCAGCCACTTTGCTGAAGTTGTTTATCAGCTTTAGTAGTTCTCTGGTGGAACTTTTGGCATCACTTAAATATACTATCATATCATCTGCAAATAGTGATATTTTGACTTCTTCTTTTCGATCTGTATCCTTGATCTCCTTTTTGTTGTCTGATTGCTCTGGCTAGAACTTCAAGAACTATATTGAATAAGTAGGGAGAGAGTGGGCAGCCTTGTCTAGTCCCTGATTTTAGTGGGATTGCTTCAAGTTTCTCTCCATTTAGTTTAATGTTAGCCACTGGTTTTGCTGTATATGGCTTTTACTATGTTTAGGTATGGGCCTTGTATTCCTATTCTTTCCAGGACTTTTATCATGAAGGGGTGTTGAATTTTGTCAAATGCTTTCTCAGCATCTAATGAAATGATCATGTGGTTTTGTTCTTTCAGTTTGTTTATATAATGGATCACGTTGATGGTTTTCCGTATATTGAACCATCCCTGCATGCCTGGGATGAAGCCTACTTGATCATGGTGGATGATTGTTTTGATGTGCTCTTGGATTCGGTTTGCCAGAATTTTG
>NC_046155.1:220136618-220171308 GCF_011064425.1 Rattus rattus | reverse complement strand
ANNAGTAATNGTGGCTTCATAGAAGGAATTCGGTAGTGCTCCATCTGTTTCAATTTTGTGGAATAGTTTGGATAATATTGGTATGAGGTCTTCTATGAAGGTCTGATAGAATTCTGCACTAAACCCGTCTGGACCTGGGCTCTTTTTGGGTGGGAGACCTTTAATGACTGCTTCTATTTCCTTAGGAGTTATGGGGTTGTTTAACTGGTTTATCTGTTCCTGATTTAACTTCGGTACCTGGTATCTGTCTAGGAAATTGTCCATTTCCTGTAGATTTTCAAGTTTTGTTGAATATAGGCTTTTATAGTAAGATCTAATGATTTTTTGAATTTCCTCTGAATCTGTAGTTATGTCTCCCTTTTCATTTCTGATTTTGTTAATTTGGACACACTCTCTGTGTCCTCTCGATGGTCTGGCTAGGGGTTTATCTATCTTGTTGATTTTCTCAAAGAACCAACTTTTGGTTCTGTTGATTCTTTCTATGGTCCTTTTTGTTTTTTCTTGGTTGATTTCAGCTCTGAGTTTGATTATTTCCTGCCTTCTACTCCTCCTGGGTGTATTTGCTTCTTTTGTTCTAGAGCTTTTAGGTGTGCTGTCAAGCTGCTGACATATGCTCTTTCCTGTTTTCTTTCTGCAGGCACTCAGCGCTATGAGTTTCCTCTTAGGCACAGCTTTCATTGTGTCCCATAAGTTTGGGTATGTTGTACCTTCATTTTCATTAAATTCTAAAAAGTTTTAATTTCTTTCTTTATTTCTTCCTTGATCAGGTTATCATTGAGTAGAGCATTGTTCAGTTTCCACGTATATGTGGGCATTCTTCCCTTATTGTTATTGAAGACCAGCTTTAGGCCGTGGTGGTCCGATATACGATGGGATTATTTCTATCTTTCTGTATCTGTTGAGGCCTGTTTTTGACCAATTATATGGTCAATTTTGGAGAAAGTACCATGAGGAGCTGAGAAGAAGGTATATCCTTTTGCTTTTAGGGTAGAACGTTCTATAAATATCCGTTAAGTCCATTTTGGCTCATGACTTCTCTTAGTCTGTCTCGTAGATTATTTCTTATACAGAGTCATTTTATAAGGAACAAAATCATACCATTGTTCTTTCCTTAATAATTTGTCCACATGAGCTTCTCAATCATTTGGACAAAAAGGAGACAACCAAGACCCTGCCTGGTCCAACTTTTAAAAAGAGTGTGAACCTAACTTAAAAATATAAGTTGGCATTGTAGTCCCTTTGGTCACTATCCAGTTATCTCTTGACAGATTTTATGCACAGCAATCTTTCCAGATATCTTTATTTTTATTTTTTTCACATTAATTTATTTATTTAATCTACATTCAGAATGCAGACTCCTTAATTCTAATCCCCCCTCACACAGCCCCTCCCTATCTCTTTCTCCACTGAGAAGGGGGATCCCCATTCCTACTCCCACCAAGGCATTACCCAGCACTGTGAGCATCAAGTCACTGCAGATCTAAGCACATTCTTTTCCACTGAGGCCAGACAAGGCAGTTAAGTTAGGTGAACAGGACCCACAGGCAGACAACAGATTTAGGGACAGCCCTGGCTCCAGTTGTTGGGGGACCTGCATGAAGTCCAGGCTGCTACATATATGTGGTGTGTGTGTGTGTGTGTGTGTGTGTGTGTGTGTGTGTGTGTGTGTTAACTTAGGTCCAGGCAATGGATGTTCTTTGGTTGGTGGCACAGTCTCTGAGATCCCTCAAGGGTTCAGATGTGTTCACTTTGTTGGTCGTTTGTGGAGTTACTACCCCTCAGTTCCCTCAATCCTCCCCCCTCAACTCCTCCACAAAATTCCCCAAGCTCCAGTTGATGCATGGTTGTGGGGCTCTGACATCTTTTTCAGTCAGATGCTTGGTGGAGCCTCTCAGAGTACAACTATTCTAGGCTCCTGTCTTTAAGCATAACTCATTAATAGTTTCAGTAATTGCTGCTTGCCCATAGGATATATCTCAAGTTGTGATAATAATTGGTTGGCCATTCCCTCAGTATCTGATCCATCTTTGTCACTGCATGTATTATAGACAGGACAAATTCTAAGCTGAAGTTTTGTGGGAAGTTTGGTGTCCTTATCCCTGCACTGGCAGTCCTACATGACAACAGGGTATGACCATTTAAGCTTCCTTAGCTTCCATTGCCATTCAACTAGAGTCATCTGTATAGACTGCCAGGAGCCTTGCCTATCCCAGGTCTCTGGCACTACTGGACATCTTCTTATCCTTGAGAGTAACACGCTTTACCATGGAATACTACCTCCACCTGTCTTTTGCCCTACACTGTGTTTCACATGATTTCTTTCTCTGTAGATCACAAGAACTTGAGAGCTTAAGAGAGGTCAAAGGATCACAATAACGTGAAGGTCATTTATAATATTTGAAATTCTATTTTATAAAACATTGGAGGAATAAATTAAACTTGTTCTATATAGAAGATAATACTCTGTGCCATTTAAATTCATAGTGAGGAACAAAATGATTTTGACTGCAAAGTGGCACAAACAGCAGGAAGTGAGTACTGCATTCTTTTTTTTTTTTTTTTTTTTTGGTTTTTTTTTTCGGAGCTGGGGATCGAACCCAGGGCTTTGCGCTTCCTAGGCAAGCGCTCTACCACTGAGCTAAATCCCCAACCCGAGTACTGCATTCTTTAAGTCTTCACTTGTTCTAAGTTTATTCTTTCCAGACCAATAATCAATATCCACCTCAGTCTACTAAATCAAGTATAGTGACTTTTTTGTCAATAATTATAAAGTTATTTCCTATTTATTTATTTACATCACAAATGCTGTTCTCTCTTCCTGTCCCTCACTCACAGACCAATTCTACCCCACCCCCTCCCCTTCTCCTATGAGAAGGGAGTATCCCTCCACCATGGCATATCATGTCTCTGCCAGATCGGCTTCATCTTCTCCCACTAAGACCAGACAAGTCAGCCATGAAAACTGAGCTTCCTGCCTGCTACATTTGTGCTGAGGTCAGGGAGGAAGAAGTTGTCTCATTCTAGCCAGTGTATATTCTTTTGTTGGTGGCTCAGATTTGGAGAACTCCAAAAGGTTCAGGTTTGGTGACTCTGTTTGTCTTCCTATGGGGTTTTCATCTACTTTGGGGTCTTTAATCCTCCACCAACTCTTCTATAAGTGTCCCTGACTTCCATCTAATGTTTGGTTGTGGGTATCTGCATCTGTTTCAGTTTGCAGCTGGATAGAGCCTCTCTAAGGACAGTTATGCTAGAACCAAGAATAACAGTGTATCATTAATAATATTATGAACTGATGCTTGCCCATGGGATGGGTTTTGAGTTTGTTCGATTATTGGTTGGCCTTGCCCTCAGTCTCTGCTCCATCATGGCATTTCACTTAGACAGGACAAATTTTTGATTAAAAATTTTGTAGGTGGGTTAGTTTCCCCTATCCCTCTACTGGGGGTCTTTCCTAGCTACAGGAGGTAGCCTCTTCAAGTTTCATGTCAGTACTGTCAGGTTTCTCAACTAAATTCACCAGCATTGACTCCAACATATCTGTCCTTTTGGGTCTGGGTTACCTTACTCTGGATGATATTTTCTAGTTCCTTCAATTTGTCAATGAAGTTCATGATGCCCTTGCTTTTAGTAGCTAAGTAATATTCCATTTCTTTCAAATAAGTACTTCTTAATGTTTGTCATAGATGTAAGCTTCCACAGATGATAATTTATAATTTTAAGAGTAATCACATTTATTGTTTGCAAATATGACATCCCTTTTCTCATCTAAACTGTGAGATATACTGCATGTGATAGAAATAATTTTTACTTAACCTCTTAGGGGTTGTTTGGTATAGTTTGGGTGGTAGATAGAATCAGGACCTCTTGCACAAGCATACTTTATACTACTTTGCTACATGCTTAACTGAATTTTTTCTTTCAGTTTATTTTAATAGTCCATCAAAGAATTATTCTATACTTAATAACACTCAACAAATAAGCTTTGGGAATAAAAGTGAAGCTAGCACATAGCAATAAAACATAGATTCCAGATAAACACCACAGGAAATAGTTTTGATGAAATGGAGACTATCTCATATGGTAAGAGAAACAGAAACTGTGACAGACTGCATAGAGGAACTCAGTGTTTTCTGAAATTATGTTATATGTGTCCTAGCCCAAAAAGCAACATATAGAGCTATTCCTCCATGAACCAAACATTACCTGCCAAATACAGAAAGTAGAAATCATATTTCTTATTTTGATAGGAAAGAAACTAATATTTTATAGTGGAGAATCTGCAACACTAAATAAGGTAGGCAAAAGAAATAAAGTAAGCTGGGTGGTGGTGGCACATATCATTTAATTTCAAATCTTAGATCCTAGAGGCAGGCAGATCTCTGAAATTGAGGCCAGTCTGGTCTACAGAATAAGTATCAGAATAACAAGTGCAAGACTTTGTCTCAAAAAGAAAAAAAAACAGAATGAAAGAAAAAAGAAATAAGGCAAAAGGAAATTATTAAATATTAAGAGGACTATGATTCATCAAAAAAACATGAGAAAAAGTTGTTGGTGTAGAAACCATGTAGAAAATAGTCAAAATAGTAAGACACTTACTTCCAATTGATAGCACTCATACCAGGACATCAAAGTGAGTAGCACTGGAGAAAGAAGCAATTGTGTAGATAAATACTGTAGAGAAGAAAGTGAAAGGTAATTTTAGGATTTAAGGCCATGTGTAGCTTTTACTTGTATTATATTTTACATGTCTTTGTGTGCATGACATTTATGTCTGCAAGTTTGTGTTGTTGAACATGTGTCCATATTCATGAGTGTGAACATGAGTATAGAACCCTCAAACCTGGTTTGAGGTATCTTCCATCATCATTTCTGCTTTGTCTTGGCAGTGTCTATTGAAGAAGCCAGATCTTGTCAAAGCAACTAATCAGTCTATACAGCTTGTTGTACTTCTCAAAAGGCATGGTCCCCAAAAGCTATAATTACAGCCAACCAAAATGTCTGCCTGTCTTTCCTGTGGATTTTGAAGAAAAAAATCTCTGGTCTTCATGGTTTCTAAATGTGTACCTTATGCACTAAGCTCTCTTCCAAGCTCCATATTTAGTTTGGTGATATGAGAGTAGCAGACTTCATAGTAACACACTGGGGGCTAATATCTTTTTTCAAAATATATAATTACATAAATTCAGGAACGTATGACATCGTCATATACCAATAAAACTATCTGTATAGGCAATATCAACATCTTCTAGGCACAGTTGAGAGTGGAATAAGACAAGACACATGTCTTAGGGGTTGTATTGCTGTGAAAAGACACCATTACAAAGACAACTCTTTTAAAGCACAACATTTAATCGGGGCTGGCTTACAGGTTCAATCCATTAGCATCGTGGCGAGAAGCATGGCAGTGTCCAGGCAGGCATGACTGAAAGAGCTGAGAGTTCCTCATCTTGATCTGAAGGCAAACAGGAGAAGAGTGGCTCCTCAGGCAGCTAGGAGGAGTGTCTCTCAAAGCCTACCCATGCAATGACACATGTTCCCCAATGAGAACACAAGAACTCCAACAAGCGCACACTTCCTAAAAGTGCCACTCTGTGGGCCAGGATACTCAAACCACCACAACACACAAATATACGTATGTGTTAGTATAATTAAAACTTCAAACGTTATTTTATGTAGGAACACCTAAGAAGACTTAATTATTTAAGCGACCTAATAAATCAAGTTTTTACAATAGTGATGACCTCACAGTGGAAAAATAGAAAAGCGAAGTGAAAGGAATTCAGTATCCCCTGAATGGTTAATGCTATAGGTGTCTGACAGGAAAGAGTATATGGATATTTGTTTTCTTATAATTACTAGTGCTTTATTTCCATTCCATTTATGTACATTATATTTATATTTATATGTTATATGATAATATAAAGTATAGGAAACATCTTCAGACTCAAAAGAAAATAGGGATAAAAATAAAACCTAAAGACTTTTAAGTATATCATAAAAATCTGAAGTAAACAGTATAGTATATGTAATTTCCATTAGAGACACTGTAGAAGGAGATAAAGGAGGAGGACTTGGCAACATAAGAATCTGGGCTGTAATGGAAGGCGCAAAGAATACATAGATAATAATTGAGAGAGTAGAAAAAAATGGAAGCCAGTTTCATCTTGAAATTAAGCAATATACACAGTAGATCCACACTTATAAAATGAGTAAACAAGTTTGAAAACAGAACTTCATTGTATTCATTTCTATGTGTATCTTTGACACATATTGTAGTCTGAAGACTGGTAAGCAATTAGAACTTCTATATATGTTGATACAATTTTATGCCTGAGTTAGTTTTGTAGGGGGATGAAGGGGAGGGAAATGGGGGAGAAGGGAAGAGGGAAGGGGAGAGGGAGAGGAGGAGGGAGAGGGAGAGAGATATTTCTCACAATTATGGGCTCTTTGAGAATTTTTAATGGATATTTCTTCATTTACATTTTAAATGTTATTCCCTTTCCTGGTTTCCTGTCCATATGCCCCTTATCCTGTCCCCTTCTCCTTCCATAACTGTGTTCCCCTCCCCATCTACACCCCTACTGCCTCCCCTCGACAATCGCTTACACTGGGGGTCCAATCTTGGCAGAAAAAAGGGCTTCTCCTTCCATTGGTGCCCAGCAAGGCCATCCTCCTGCTACATATGTAGTTGGAGCCATGGGTCAGTCCATGTATAGTCTTTGGGTAGTGGTTTAGTCCCTGGAAACTCTGGTTGGTTGGTATTGTTGTTCTTATGGGGTCTCAAGCCCCTTCAGCTCTTTCAATCCTTTCTCTAATTTCTCCAACGGGGGTCTCGTTCTCAGTTCAGTGGTTTACTGCTAATTTTCGCCTCGTATTTGACATGTTCTAGCTGTGTCTCTCAGAAGAGATCTATATCGTGTTCCAGTCAGCATGCACTTCTTAGCTCCATCAATCTTATCTAGTTTTGGTGACTGTATATATATATATATATATATATATATATATATATATATATATGCCACATTGTGTATATATATATATATATATATATATATATATATAGGCCACATGTGGGGTAGGCTCTGAATCACCGATCCTTCAGTCGCTGCTCTAAACTGTGCCTCCATGTCCCCTCCTATGGACATTTTTGTTGCCCCTTTTAAGGAGTGAAGCATCCGCATTTTGGTCATCTGGCTTCTTGAGCTTCATGTGGTCCATGGATTGCATCTTAGGTAATTCTTTGAGACATGAGTATGACTTCGTCATGGGTTTTTCTCCTAAGACTGTCTCTTCCTCCTGTTTTCGTTTTTGTTTTGTTTTTGTACTTGATGCTGTTTTGTTTTGATTGTTGGTTGATTGTAAAGGTTTGGTGGGGGTTTTGTTTGTTGATTTAATAAATGGCTGCTTTCTCTTGTTCTTCTGCAGATATTCTGGTATCCTAATATGCTCTGCTGACTCTCTATGGTACTGATGCCTTTTGCAGCTTAATCTCTTCTACCCCAATGACTTCCTTTGAATAAGATTGCCTGTGTACATTAAGTAGAATCTCCAGCACCAGTCACATGATAGGACTTAGGGTTTATTATATATAAGTAGATATGTTTTAGAGAAACGAAATGTACTGGTTAAGAGTGATCTTGATTGAATATGTCAAGGTATCCCAGAAAATGTGTAGTGACCTACAGCACACTCCTTAACTCATTTTATGATTTTACTTTTCTCCACTACTACCCAGTCACAATTTTATTTCTGGATAAACAGCAGAAGCATCCAATTTGCATCTAGGATAAAGAAAACCTTCTGTAAGGATTTATAAGGAAATTTCCTACATCTAAAACATCTCACCAATTGGCCAAATCAATCTTGATTCTTAATAGGCACATACATAAGGATTATGATACTTTTGTGTTATTTTCCAGGACGGCCTGGCAACCCTTCTCCTAGACCTTGGTGATTTTGTTTCTTACATCTGAACATCTGTTTCATGTATTTGTATTAGGGCTGACATTTGTAAGTAACTCAACTTTCAATTTTTAAAATAATCTTTTATTCTGTGAACCATCTGTAAAATATCGTGAATACAAGCTGTGGTATTGTTGTTTCTATGAACTTATCATGTATTATCTAGCACCACATAATATTCAAGATACATATGGCCCCCAGGAGACTTCCGGGTGATTGCTTGGGAGCTCAGTATGTGGAAGCAAGAGAAAAGCTGCATGCTGTGATAGTGTAAGTTCAGAGTCAAAGATATCATAAAAGAGTCAAGTTAACTTCCTGTTACTATCTAAAGTATCGTATAATAACAGCAATAATAAAACTACTAATAGAAAAAGTATCGTATTAGCTTGACTCAGAATGTATTGAAATTTAATTTTATGCTCAGAGCCTGGACAAAGAAATAAATGTGATTAGAGAATAATGTGAATCTGCAGGTAATGTTTTCATGGAGCTTGGAGAGAGAAAATTCTGATGGATACCTGAAATATGTACAATAACCATTTAAGCATCTGTCAGAATCCACATATTTGAGCCTCAGGAGACTCTTGATGGATTTGCTTTGTGAAGGTCAAAGATAATTTGTGCTTATTCTACATCCTGATTTCTATTTGTTATTATATGTGTGTTGCTAAAAAAGAAATGAGTACATGTGGAGAAGGGTTGGTTCTGGAGTCAAACCGTTCTGTGGAGGAAGGCTAGCAATGTTCAGTGTATTTATTTATAAATACAGGATATTCTAAAGTATGATAATTTGTTGCACGACAAGTCTCCTTTGTGCTTGCTTTACTCAATCGATAACAATTTCTCTCTATCATTCAGTATAAATTTGTTTTAATTTGATAACTAACACCAACCACATGAGTATATATGAGGCCCTAAGAACTGAAGCTTACTTGTAACAATATAGGAGGTTTTGGGAACTGAGGCTGGTCACGTGGCAATGCATAATGTTGTCTATCCAATTCTTCCATTCTTTCTCATGATTTTTCTCTGTTAATTGTTTTCTGTTAAAGAACTGTTCTTTAATTATATGAGTACTTTTGGTTGGGTTTGTGCAAATTAGCCTAAGGAACAGTGAAGGTCAGAGGTGTCCAAACCACTGGAACTCCAATTTTAGGCGACCGCTCTGTCTGATATTGGTACTGCAAACCAAATTCCAGTCCTCTTCAAGAGAAGTAAGATCTTTCCTCTGTTAGTGCTCTTTGTGGATTTTCCTTGTGATCTTACATGTTTAATTTAACTTTTAATCCTCTCTGCTATTTTCCAAGGTATTTTACTGTTACCAAACAGAGTCCTATTATTTCCATGAATGTACATATTGAGCTGCAGAGTTGGCTCAATGGTTAAGAGCACTGGCTGCTCTTCCAGAGGTCCTGAGTTCAATGTCCAGCACCTACATGGTGGCTCACACTCATCCCTAAGAGGACCTGATGCTGTTTTCTTGTGTGTCTGAAGACAGCTACACTGTACACACATACATAAAATAAACACATTTAGAAGAAAAGAAAAAATAGAGCCATCAGGCTTTTTCTAAGAAGTTTATCCTACAAAGGTTAAAAAAAAATCTTATAAATATCACAGGAGAATTCTCCAGTTAAAAACTCTGATCAGAGTGTTTTGCCCATTCTCAAAAGGTAGTTGACAGGTCCAAAGGAAGGTTCAGTGTATATAACTCTTAATTCACAGTCTTGATTATGTGAGTTTGATTCCAAAATTCATATAAAGTTAGTATGAGTAAAGAAACTCATTAAAGTTTGTAACTTCCTTGTATATACTGTGGTACATCACTCAGGTGCAAGTTCCCTGTATACATATTACACACTTCACATGTAAACAACATACAAACATGGATGAACACATCAGTTATAACAAAAATGATGATGATGATGATGATGATGATGATAATAATAATAATAATAATAATATCTTTTAAGTAAGAAGGCTCGGGCACATTTGGTTTTAATTGTCTTTGCTCTTCCTACATGGTCAGGTTTTTGTTGTTGTTCTGTTGTGTTTTGTTTTTTGTGACCTCATTGTACACTGTATTCTGAGATCTGTGGTTTCTTTCTTCCAGTCAGAAGAATCTTCTAAATTATTTTAATCATTTTCATTTCATAAATGAGGGCATTCTAGAAAGTTCCACCAACTTATGCAAAGCCACATTGTCAGAGGAGCTCTATCTGGGACAAGCAAAATGGCAAAGGTTAGCCATTTCTTTTGGGTCGGATTAGATACAGCTGCTTTCCTTAAAACTTGGTATGTACTAAATTGGCAATTGATAAAAATATGAGACAAGAGTTATTTACTTGAAGCATCAAGCCTATATTTTCAATCTATAATTTGAATGTGAATAAATAGTGTTGACCTGATAGGAACTAGCCTAAAGCTAGTACCTTAGATTTCAAAAACAAATATGTCTTCTACAGTTTATCTTTCAAAGAAAAGCACATTTTGAATTAGAAATCTTTTGTCATGGTGAATTACTCAAATGAGTGTGTGCTTCTAAAACACAAGGCGCTGTATACTATTGCTAGTGCTTAGAACAGAGTTGTAGATTTTTACCAAATATTGTGTAATTGAATAAACATTAATAAGAAGCTAAAAGATAAGTAATTGAAGATGTGTCAAGCCTTACTATGATAGTTTCCAAACTCTGTAAATACCATTACTAAAGACTGTGTGTTATTTGCAAAATCATTGGCTCATCTCACGTCCACCAATATTGGTTCTTGCCTTCAATCCAAACAGTTTTCGAAGAAAAGGAAGCTTTAAGGATGAGGAACAAAGCTTGTTGTCAATCATTCCTAAAACCAGGGTCTAATAACACAGAACATGATACAAGCTTTCCTATACCTAACCTGATACAGCGGCAGAGAGGGAAGGATGTATAGCCAGAGGAATGAGGAACTAGAAGTTCGGGTCGCTACATAAACTAAACCCAGGGCTTTGTTTGTGTTGTTCCAGTGTATTAAAGGATTCAGATTGTTCCCTCTCCTAACCTTATATAGTCGCGGCACAGTTTCAAAAATAGCCTGTGCTTTTTTTTTTAGACCTTTAAAGACATCATCAATCATTGTCTTCTATGGTAATGCTTCAATTACCCAGGAGGAACAAAAATACAGTAGCCAAGGAAGTGACATCCTGATGTGCAGAAAATCCCAGCTACAAAAGGGCAGTGCTTGCATGTTAGCAATGTAAGCAGTGCAGGGCCGCGATGACCATTAATAAGCCTCTCTCACTCTTGAAGTATTCATGAATTGTGCTGCCTGACAGGCCAGATCTTTATAGGATTAGCTTAATGGTTTGTCACTTTCTGCATTACTTGCGGCCTTTCTGCCTTTTTCATGCTAAACAATATCTCTCTGACTGTTCTGTGTGGCCATGCAAGCCCACTGTTCCCCATGATAAGCTCCCCTGTCCGAGACACTCGCTCCACCTTAAATGCCACCCTTACAAAAATAAATCTCAAGAGCCAACGCTTTTTAGGCAAAATTTCTAACAATCAAGCTGGTTTCAATTTGGCTACTCCCAAGAGACCAGGGGAAAAAGACAAAGCCAACCCAAAAGGGCTATCTATGCCCTACACTCTATATCAGTTCTATCTATGGGACGAGAAGCTAACACACACAACCCCAGCCTGGAGCACCTCCCAATTGTGATTTTCTTCAATGTAACTAGTGCCAGGCTCCCAGATGGCAGTCAAGAAGGCAGGGCATGTGTGAGGGAAAAAGAAAAAAGAAATAGAGGACATAGAATTTTTTTCCACATTGAGGTGCTTGTGTAACCCTGATTCAGCAGAGAAATATATGCATGATTATCATTAAAATAAGCAATTTGTCTGCAGCTCCTTATGTGAACAAAACCTGTTCAATGTCTGCACTAACAGGTTCATTGTGGCTTTGACTTGACAACAAATGTGAAATGTAGAGGACAGCTTTTAATCATTGATATGCTTATTGAGACATTTGGTGTACCCACTAAATATATACAGTGCCATTATTTTCAATATGAGAGATTTCACACCGCGCTAACCCCATAAGGAGAGTTTTCAGACTATCATCCGTGACTCTGCAATGATTAACGTGCATTCCCTTGAAACAGTGGGGGTGCTGGTGGCCTCGATCCCTGGTTTTATCAACCTTTTTGATCTTTGGTACCATCAAATTTAAACTTGCTTTATATTCCATGTAAAACACTAATAGAAAATACCAGGAAAATCACATTGCTTCCTTTTCCTAAACGCATGCCACACACACACACACACACACACACACACACACACACACACACACACACACACACACACACACACACACACAAACACAAACACACACACACACTTATAGTCACACTTTATGGTCATTTTCCTAATTGTTTTCATTTCTTCTAGTGATTAATAACAGAATAAAGAGCTCAGTCATTTATGAGCCTAGTTGGAGTCATAATGCTTGGTGTGAGTCCAACATCTACTTTCTTTTGAAATTGCAGGTTGTAATCTCTAGTTTGAAAACCACTATAATGTTTATTTTCAGTAATAACATTTTGAACTTTAATGGTTGGCTGGAAAATGATAATTTATATAGTTTAAGAACTTGAGATTGCTTTTACATTACAAAGTTAATGTAAGAAATAATTAACCCAAATTCTATTTGCATGTGTATTATCAAAATAGCATCACTACACACATGACATGTCTATCCCTGCAGTCAAGCAATTCATAGAACTCTACTGAGAGTAAAACATCATACCTTTGCTAGATATTAAATATTAAATAAATTTTAATATTTATTTATAGTCAAAGAAGCTCATACTAGTTCATTTAGAATCTTCTATAAAGAACGTATGACAACAGAATAAAGTCGTATGTATCATGAATAGAATCAAAATAACACATGGAAAAACACACACGTATCTAGTATTACACATAACGTGTGTGTGTGCGTGTGTGAGTGTGCGTGTGTGTGTGTGTGTGTGTGTGTTGTGTCTGGTATGTAATACACACATACTGGAATAAATAATATGTACGTAGGTATTTTACATGATTTTGTATTTCTATGGCTTTCATATCTAGCAAAGATCTGATTTCAGAAAAATCTCAATACTCTGTTAACACTCTTAGCTATTACAGAGTCGGCATTTAATAGTGATGTTTCTTTTGGAGAATACATCCCAGTAATCTCTGCCAATTTCTTAAGTCTTCTATTAAATCATAAGAAACAACATCTTTCTTTTTATTAGATATATTTCTTTACTTACGTTTCAAATGTTATTTCCTTTCCTGGTTTCCTGTCCATAAGCCCCCATCCCCTCCCATCTATTGCTCTGATACGGGTATTCCCCCCATATATCCTCTGTACTGGTGGTCCAACCTTGGCAGGAACAAGGACTTCCCTTTCCACTGGCACACCAACAAGGCTATTCTCTGCTACATATAGAGTTGGAGCCCAGGGTCAGTCCATGTATAGTCTTTAGGTGGTGGTTTAGTCCCTGGAAGCTCTGGTTGGTTGGCATTGTTGTTCTTATGGGGTTGCAAGCTCCTTCAGCTCTTTCAATACTTCCTGTAATTCCCCCCCCAATGGGGTCCTGTTCTCAGTTCGGTGGTTTGCTGCTAGCATTGACCTCTGTATCGGACATGCTCTGGATGTGTCTCTCAGGAGAGATCTATATCCTGTCCCTTTCACCATGCACTTTTTAGCTTCATCCATCTTGTCTAGTTTTGGTGGCTGTATATATATGGGCCACATGTGCGGCAGGCTCTGAATGGCCATTCCTTCGGTTGCTGCTCTAAACTTTGCTTCCATATCCCTCCTATGGATATTTTAGTTCCCCCTTTAAAGAAGGAGTGGGAGCATCACTATATTGATATCTAGCAACTTCAGATCAGTCACCTAACTCTAAGAATGGAAGTTCGGGAAAGTAGCAGAAGCTTCATTTTAATAAGTGTACATATAAGCACATAAATACACAAGTGGACGTGCTTTCGTACACACACACACACACACACACACACACACACACAAAGAGAGAGAGAGAGAGAGAGAGAGAGAGAGAGAGAGAGAGAGAGAAACAGACAGAGACAGAGACAGAGAGACAGAGACTTACAAATTATTTAATCAAACTCTCTGTTCTGCATTATTCCCATCTGACTAGGTAAGTGTTCTATAGTTAGTGCTTTCAAAAAATGCTAAGCATTACTGTACTGAATTCCCTAGTATTGAAACCAAAAATTTGTGTGAGCATATCTCATTCTTTACAGTGTTTAGATGGTATAACAAATTTGAGGGCTTATTGGTGTAAATGGAAGAAATATAGAAAGAAATAATTTCTACCCAACAAATTTTCTGGATAATAATTATGGGTCAATTTTAAAATGGTAAGTATTTTCAAAACTGAAAACAAAAATAATGCATTTGCCTGCCATTAGGGAAGAGAGTTTTTTTCCTCCTGTTTAAGGCATCGAGAAAACTTAGTAACTGTTGAGGGGTGATATATATATATATATATAGTACTGTATAAACACAAGCCTCACGAGGTCAAGAAAGTTATGATAATGGTTTTCCCATGGTCTGTTCCTACATTAAATATTTGCCATTTTTTAGACGATATTTTATTTCTTTGGATTTATTACTTAGTTTTCTATGGTTTCTGAATTACTTCTTGATTATAGAGGCAATTAGATTTGTTTCCAAGATTCAAGTATTATCCATCTGTTGCATGAAACAAATTATATTAATTCTCATGTCTCTCCTATTAAGAAACTAAATTTGCTTACTTTAATTTTGCCCCTAATATATTACTTCTCACAACACAAGTATCTCATTCCCTCTTCCCTTGAACAGTTTCTTCTTTAAAGGATGGAATTTGATCACTCTCTGTACTATTTGGCTCCAACTTCTTTCCTTTGTTTCCATGGGTGTATAGGAGGCAATCAGTGCCAGTTAGGTGCCTTGTATAACAGTGTCTAAAGAAAACATTCTACACAGTTCCAGGAGAAGCAAATTCATTCCAAAAAGTTTGGAGCTCAAAAACATTTTCTAAAATTTTTTCCTCTTCAAAAATCATGTGGAAATATTGTCGAAAAAAGAGCTAGTGTGTGGCATTCTTAAAGGAACAGACAGTATTGCATTTGTAGTTTGAGGTTGATTCTATCAATTTTGTAAAATTTAAACATACAAACATAGTTTTCTTAATATGCTGTGGATATGAACTTCTCAGTAAATTGGATGTTAAAAACTGTCCTTTGTTTTATCAAGTGCTATGTTTGCTTCTTTTATTCCAGCATGCCTCCTGAGTTTGTGAAGCAGCAAAGTATATCCTTTCTGTCCTTTCTTTCTAAGATTTTCATCTTCCTGTGCTCTTCCCTTCTCCTCTCTACCTATACAGTCAACTCAGAAATGTCCTTTAATCAAAACTGACCTGAGGAGAATTGCTAAGGTAAATGTTTACTCTTTATATTTTGTGTTCATAAAAACTCTCATAAGCTAGAAGAAAATTCTTTTACTTTGGCAAAGAAAGCAGAAAAGCATCCCAGGTACAATTTTACATTATTAAATATTACATATTCTATTTTTCCTCTAAAAGCATCTAAATGTTGTCCGTGGTAGGTTTGAAATTTACTCTTTAGTAATAATTGAAGAACCAACCTGTCCTAATCTATAGCAATGTTTGTGTAGATCTTTATTATTTCTTATGTTGAAGAGCAGAGTTATGTGTAATATTATTATGATTATGAGAAACATAAGTTGTTGGATTTTAACATAATAAGCTTTTTACATTATATTAGGTTTTGAGTTCCCAGGTGTTCCATTGAACAAAATAACTTGAATAAAAGCTATCATTCATTACAATTTGTTTCTGTTTTCATTTTGAGTATCTAGAACACAATATGAAGATAAAAACTTAATAGTAAGGTGAAGTAAGTTTTAAACATTTAATAAAAGCAAAATTATTTCCGGATTTAATTAATGGGATATATTTGGATTATTGACATATTTTCATATCCGACCTTGTTCTTCATTAGTATCTGAAACTCAAAGAAATACTTAATAAAATTGACTAAGAATTTACATTTTTCTCATGAAATGAACATGTAAATCATAGGTATATACCTTCAACTCTGAGGAAACAATTCTAAAGTTTCCAATGTAAATTAGTATGTCTGACATTTACAATCTAAAACCTGCTTCCATCAATCAGCTTCTCTTCACAGAATATTCTTATGAACTTACTTTCATTCATGCCAGGTTAGGACATACCATCAGTTCTGACAATAGTTGATCTGTTGAAACCTTAGGGTGGTTAAGACATAGGCATAAGTATTTACAAATTTAAATATTTAAAGACAACCACATTTAAAAAAAAAACCACTGGTAAGATAGTTGTTTATGCTTTCCTGTGACTTAGAAAATGAAACTCAGAGATAGTCAACTAAATAATATTAACAATCAGGAAGGCATTTTTTTCTCTTTTAAATCATTCCAAAGTATCTGATGTCAAAAGGTTTTAAATATATATATATATATATATATATATATATATATATATATGTGTGTGTGTGTGTGTGTGTGTATATATGTGTGTGTGTGTGTGTGTGTGTGTGTGTGTGTGTGTGTGTGTGTGTATATATATATATATATATATATATATATATATATATATATATATATGTATATGTGCATTTTGTTTTAAATTTGACAAAAACTTGTAAAAATTTGTTTGAATTTTCATCTAAATTTTAGATTATTATTTAGTTACAAATTTTTCCTTTCTCCTTTCTCCCCCAAACCTCCCATATAACCTTTCCTGCTCTCTTCCAAATTCATGGCCCTTGTATTCACTAGTTGTTTACACAGGCATAAATGTACATAAATATACATACAAATTCCTAAAAAGAGTTACTGAAGCCATAACAATCTATTTTTATGTATGCTTTCAGGGCTGACTCTCTGGCATTGGACAATTGGTGAGCCCCTTCCTAAGGAGGTGCTCTTTCCACTTCTCCTGCTCTGCCCTTTGCTCACTCTCAGGTAGCTCTCAGTCCTCACAGGCTTTTTTCCTGGCCAGGTAGACTTGTTTGTTGAGGTTTGGTCTTCCTGTCTATTGTAATGCTAAAGGGCAGCCCCCAATACCTGGAATCTGCACTTAGACCCAAGTAATGCTATGTGATCCTGCCCCCACATTATTTCTTTTAAAAAAATTTTTTTTGGATATTTTATGTATTTACATTTCAAATGTTATTCCCCCTTTCCCCCTCTGCTATACCCCCTGTCAACTCCCCCTGCTTCTATGAGCATGCTTACATTCCCACCCAACTATTCCAACCTCAATATCCTGGCATTAAACTACAGTGGGAAAACGAGCCTTCATAGGACTGAGGGTTTCTCCTCCTATTGATGCCAGACAATGCCAGGCTCTGCTACATATGTGGCTGGAGTCTTGGGTCCCTCTTTCATGTGTACTCATTAGTTAGTGGTTTAGTCCCTGGGAGATATGGTGGGGTCTACTTGTTTGATATTGTTCTTCCTATGGGGCTGCAAACCCCTTCAGCTCCTTCAAACTTAGTTCTAATTCCTCCATTGCGGTCCCCATGCTCAGTCCAATGATTAGCTACAAACATCCTCATCTGTATCAATAAGGCTCTTGCACAGTCTCTCAGGAGACATTCATATCTGGCCCCTATCAGCACACACTTCTTGGCATAAGCAATAGTGAGTGGGTTTGGTGCCTGCATATGGCATGGATCCTCACATGGGGCAGTCTCTGGATGGCCTTTCCTTTGGTCTCTTCTCCATCCTTTGTCCCTGTATTTCCTCCCTCGAGTATTTTGTTCCCCCTTCTAAGAAGGAATGAAGCATCCACATTTTGGTCTTCCTTCTTGAGCATCATATGATCTGCAATTTTTTTTTTAGGTATTCCAACCTTTTGTGCTAATATCCCCTTCTCAGTGAGTGCTTACAATGTGTCTTATTTTGTGATTGGTTTACCTCACGCAGGATATTTTCTAGTTCCATCCATTTGCCTATTATCTATTAAAACAATGGATAATATTCTTAAATATTAATTTATATACTTTGTTTCTTCTCTATATTTTCTTTAGTTTATCAATTCATTTATTAAAACAAACTCATGGTTATCAATTGGGAAGTAGATTCTAATAGAATAGCATATAGATATCTGCTCAGCTCTAGAGCTGTTTAAGGCTTATTGTCAATATAAAGGTTGTGTGTGACTTTTATCTGGGAACTAAATGGTCAAAGGAGGGATAGAAACTGTTTTAAATTTTACAACATGAGTTCATTGTGTCATCCATGTTCAGATCATGTTTATATCTTCATGGGTGAGACTACATTCTTAGAATTTTAGAAGCATGTCTCAAGTCAGTGCACAGTATTCTTGAGTTCTATGTTGTGGCTCAAAGGAAAACTCATTTTATACCTTTACAGTTAGACAAGTATAGAACAAAAGATATTCATATGCAACACAGACTACAATATCGTGCTGAGACCTGATGACCACCGCTGTACTCTGGCTAGGAAAGAATCTCCTAGACTCAGAAAAATGAGGTCACCCAAAGGTTATCCAGCCCCTGCAGCCAGCCTTCACGCTGTGTAAGAGTGTGGTGGACATATGGAAGAGAAAGAGACGCAAGACAGTTTGAGCATTGTAAAGGGAGATAGAACTGGAGACGCAAGGGTATAAGGATTGCCTGTTGTGAGTAGCCAGCGACTCATTCATAATGAATTCCCAGCCTGTGCTGGCACCATGGGCATGTCTGAATGCTTGACTGTGAAGGAGTCGGGGGTCAGTATGATGTCCATGGCTGAATTACTACTAGAGAAAATAGGTATGACCCCGGTTTGGGCAGCCGCCTGGGAGCACGCGGATGTCCAGAGGTAGTACACAATTGGCTTGACTCTCACTGGCTAAAGCCTCTAGAGACACGGGCCTACATTTCACCAGCAATGGAGTTGGCCATGGTATGTGTGGTTAGGGGGATTAAGAAGCCAACCTAGGTCAAGAGCACTTGAGTGCTGACCCTTCCATTCCTCTGCTGTGAGGTGGCACAGGCATAGAAGTAATGCCCTCCACCCCCTTGCTCCTCGCCAGGTACCCATCTGCAGTAGTCAGGAGAGTTTCCCACAGGGTCCTGAGACCAGGAGAGTTGTCCCTACCCATCGCTGACTATAGCAGTCAAGAGAATGAACCCTGTACCTCCCATGGAAGGAAAGTAGAGCTGATCTTAGTGGGCAGTGGGGGTTGGGGGGACAGAACTGAGCGAGCCTCAAGGGTGTGAATAAGGAAGAGCTGGTCCCATAAGTTTTCTGCCACAGGGAGTGATGCCATCTGCCCCTCCACTCTTCTTCATCCGAGGCAGTAAAGGTTACTGACCCAAGGGTCATGAAAGCTGTTGAGCTGCCCGTCTCTCACCATCTGCAGCACATGAGAGAACAGATGCTATACCTTTCCTGGGCAGCACAGTATACGTGGGCATAAGGGCAAAGACACTGGAGAGTCAGTCAAATGATGTGAGAACAGAAGAGCCGCCCTACCCCCTCAGAAAATACAGCTAGGATGCAGAATGGAAATGGCTCTGGAGGCCTGGGTGCTGGTGAGCAGGCACAAGGGCCCCTGGAGTAGGAGAAGTGACCTTGTGGCCTTGCCTCGGGCAAATGGCAGCATGGGTGGCCAAGCCTGAGCCATGCTGCAGAACTTTCCCTGGTGTTGTTGTTAAGGGAGGGCCAGTTTGAAGACCAGTTCAACTACCACCCAGAGCCAGATCCAGAGCTCTGAGTTGGCCCACACTAAAATCTGCATCATCTGTGAAATTTGTACGGAAGGTGCATGAAAGAGATGATCCCGCTGGTCTAATGGTGCAGAATTCCCATGACACTGGGCAACAGCAAAGTAATTGGGAGAAATCCCATGAGGAACCAATGCTGATGATTTCATAGAACCCAGACACCAGGTTAATGACTCTTCAATGAACATTAGTTAATGAAAATGTGTGGACAGATGAGTGTATTGTGGGACACACTGTGATACTATAGCTTCCGTAATAACATATTTCTTATGCGCTGTTAGTGTGATTTTGTTTACTTTTGGGGTCGGTTGCAAGGGTTGTGGGTGGATACAAGGTACAGAGAGATGATTGGGACTGGAAAGCATGATATGAAACTCATAAAGAATCAATAAAAATGTTTAAAAACCAAAAAAAAAAATGGGATATTTGTTGAGCTGATAGTAGTTTTCTAACAAAATGCATGTTCATCAACTTGAAGATAATCAACTAAGAAATTTTGAAAAATATTTTATATCATAATTATATCATTTGCTTCCTTTCCTCCCTCTAAACCCTCCCATATAATCATCATTATTCTTTTTCAATTTCATAGCCTCTTTTCAATATATATGTATTTGTATGTATGTATATATGTATATATACACATTTATTTATGCATATATACATGCATACAAACGTATATGCCATTGTATACATACACAGCATATACACATACACATATACATTCCTAAACACAGAAAAAAAACCTTTTCAGTCTGAATAATGTTATTTGTTTCCAAGCCATTTGGACTTATCTAACACCTTATTAAGATTATTGAAGCTTCAATATGTATCAATAATGTTTCTGATTTTTCCTTCCCAGAATTAACATTGCAATTCCTTTTGGCAACATGCATACTATAAAATGCTTTTGGCTGTCTACAATTTGAGTTTAGTAAAATAATAAGTATCCGTACAAGTTAGAGCCTCGCAAGCCTCTTAGCATTTGGGCATTTGAACACATCCATCCATCACTCAGTGATTTGCAATACGACTTTCATGAATATAGTTGTACATAACGTTAAAAAATGTCTCAACTTGTTCCAAGTTGCTCAATTTACTAGTGATTCCCTCTAGCTGCTTAATAGTTTTTAACACAGTCGTCTACTGTTTGAGTTCCTTCATTTTGAGGTCATGGACAATGAGTCCCTCACTAACATTTTTGCATTTGTAACTAATGTATCTGTAAACATAGAGATCACTTCTTTTAAACACATACCTAGATGACTTCAGAATCACAGATACTATTGGTGTAAACTATTTTCCATAGTTCTTTAACCATTTTATATTCCTTTTCCTGGAACATATGCATCCTAGGGGCTGCACATCTCACCCAGTTTAACACCACTACTGCTTAATCTTCATCTGTACAATAATGTTTTCCTGAGATTAGAAACTTATATTTTTTGATGACTAGTAACACTCATGCATATTGTGTACATTAAAGACAGAAGTTTTTTGTTATAGAGTTTGTTCAACTTTGAATTTGTCATTCAAGAGTAGATTAAAAATATTTCAGGATAGAGAAATAATTGATATATTACATAGATAATTGATTATGTAGATGATGAAAAACAAATTAAGTAGTTGACAGATAATAAATATATATATACGTATATACATATCTATATATGTGAGAGATAGATGATACACAGACAATAGATCCATAGGTAGATATATATGATATAAAATAATGCATAGATAAAAGAAGGAAATATGAAAAGTAATTTTAGGAGCACAATATTAAAAATAATTTTACAATGCACACACAAACAGAGACTATTACATTGTTAATGTCATTTCTACCTAGTAAAAAAATTGGAGATGAATACAAATTTTAGTTAACAGGGTAAGTTTTTTCTGTTTTCGTAAGAGATCAAAAGGGATAGATTGCAGCAGCTCTTGATACCATTTTTGATATTTTTTGGTTGATGGAATAGTCATTGAAATCTGATGGAACCCCTGGTAGAGATGAGTGTCTGACAGCATGTGTCAAAGTGAGGGGTGGCAGGTGAGCCTGAAAGATATTTATATGTCTGTGTGTGTGTCTCTCACCATTTTGTGTGGGCTGTGTGTGTGTGTGTGTGTGTGTGTGTGTGTGTCTGTATTCTTTGCACTCATATGCAGAATCAGTTTAGCTGATCATTTTATTTCTAATTTCTGTATGTATTTTTACACAAAAAATTGTACATGGTGGAAAACAAAAATTTTTAAAAATTTCAGTAATGCTCAAATTATTCTAAAATATATTGACTATGATGAAATTAGTCCATGTTTCAGAACAAGTATTACAGGTAACCTGAGTGTGTGGAGATGTTTGAGAAATAATCTCCAATTTTCAAGAGTGAGAACATAGGACCCTGTGCCAACTATATTAGATAATGTGATATTTGGGGGATTAATGCAAAAGATGAGCAAACACTTTCATTGCATTGCTAGACGGAATGTGTGTGCTGCTTTGCAAATGGTAAGGTTTCTGATGCTATTGTTTAAATCTGCAGAAATCGGGTAAAAAGTTATTGAAGACAATGCTAAAATTCATGGGGTATGGTTTGGTTCGAGAGAATATTTACAGGTGGCCAAATGGCTTATAAGTACCTGTGTTTTGTTCTATGTGAAAGTATACAGCAATAACTATGAAAGCTACTTGTGGTTTTGATACATTTTTAACTGTTTAAAAAAGTTGAATATATGGACATGTATTCTTATCAATTCTCCTGCTCTTTTAGTATGTTAAATACTTATTTACGGCTTGAAAAAACTACATTGTATTCTTAGGTTGTCCCTGTGGATGGAAGTTGAAGGTAACTTTGTTACAATTTACAATTGATAGTGATTGAGGTCATACTAAGAGCAGAAAAAAAAAACTGATTTCTCATGTAAGGTAATTGAATATTTTCCAAAAAAAATATATTGAATCACAACTTGCCAAAATGTAATTAAGCGTATTGAAGGATAAAATGTAGATGCTTTTATTAAGTATAGGAAGTTAAGTTAATGAAATTTTGTGATTTCTCATACCTGAGACTCAAACAAGGTTATAAAAGATGTTAAAGTTGTTGTAGAATGTTCTAGTTATTGGCTAATTTACAAGATAATTATGAGTTGCTTAAAGGTATGAATTATTTCCTCTGCTGTATTTCATTTATAAAATCTTGAATTTGGCTTAATTCTAAAGATAAGAGATAGCATTAAGAACTTTAATATATCTAATGAGAAATAGTCTTGGTAACATATGAAATAAGTCTCTACGTCATTTCATGTGTCTTCTTGATGTGTGGTGACTTTATCTGGTAATTATATGTTACAAAGTATAACAACAATTTGTTTAAAAGGTAAGAAAGTGCTCACTCTGATGAGATCTTTTTGTTAATTCTAAAATGCTTTATTAGTACTTCAAATGAGTATGCAAAGATTCCATCATATTCTGGTGAGCATTTTGAGAATTAAATCCCTTAATAGTTATTTGAGTTTTATGTTCACATCATCTAGCTCCAATTAAAAATCACAGAGTAACAAGTTATGACATCTTTCTCTAAACTTGCATACTTCATAAAATAAAGAAATTATAAAACAGTTGGCTTTGGTGTCCTCCAGAGTTTAGGATGACCTTAACTCTCCATCAACATCCTGAGAGCAACTGCTGATTCAAATATAATGTTCAGTTGTCTAAAAAGTACACCTGCCATAGGAAAACTTTGTCAACATAAATATGCCAGAGCTTTCAGATTTTAATAGAAGGACCCATAGTCTTGTTCATACAGTGTTGGTTGTAATTATATTGTTCTCACATCAAGGATATTTTTTTACTAAATACTTATAATACACTAAAGTTATGGACCCCAAAGATAAATATATTTCTTTCATTCAGTTGTAATCTGTTGCTATACTAAATTAACCACAGCCTTTCTGTTTCAGTATCAGGATAGGTTCTTTCTCTAAATACTTATGGTGCTCACACAAAATCGGTTGTAGAATACAAATTGGAAGTTCAGAAGATGCTAGAAGAAAATATAACTGAGATTTTTAAAGTCAATATAGATACAAAAATTAACATAATCAAAAGAAATAAAGAAAATAAAATGGGCCTAAATCTACTTGGAAATTAACTATTTTAATATCAGCTGTGAACCTGTTGGCATTCTTGTTTCTTATATACTCACATATTAACCATTTGGAAGCACCATATATGTTAGCTGGTACTGGATACATGAATAGATAATGAATAGTTGAAGTAGAGGGTGACAGATAAGCAAGATTAAAAGTTATACTCTTAACTGTAGAGGTGGCTTTGGATTAATTAGATAAATTAGGTATGGCATATGTAAATTATGAGTATACACATGAGTGAATATTCAGAAATATTTTCCTGTTTTTTGAACTAAGAGGTAAAGGAGCAATGACATTTAAGATCTGTGAACTTCCATAAAGAGCAAATGTTGAGTATTAATAACTTTTCCCAATTTAAGAAAAAAAAATCACAGAGAGATCCTTGGAAAATAATTAAACGAGGAAATTGACAAAAAAATTATATAGTTTGACCATGGAATATTTTTCGTATTTAAATAAATAAAGTATTATAAACATACACAGACACACTAATTAGGCTATGGGAAAACACAAATGATTTAATTATAAACAAGGCTCATTGCATACAACTGTGTTCTTGGCATTTGTACTTCCCCAGCAAGAAGATGGTTATAATTGTGAGGTCAGCATGCCTTACCTTATTAGTTCTAAGTCAGAAGAATTACACTGAAGGATTGTCACACACCTGTATATTAATATAAAGATTTATCCCAATGCCCTTCTCAAATAATGTAGTACTGTACTGCTCAAGAAACAAAAAAATCCATAAACTCACACCTATACAAAGAGTTAATTGAACATAAAATATGTAAGCAAACCGACACACCTATCATGTAAAAAGACAAAAAATACATAAAAATTCTGCTCTTGAGAAAGTTGGAAACTAAGTTACCAAACATTAAAAAGGACATTGAAAAGCTTGACGATGGAATATACATCAGACTCTGTCCTACCCAGGTGAACAGCAGAAATGCAGTATTTGTAGTCTTTTTTAATTCGTTGAGAATTCCCCCTTACTCTATGTTCAGTCTAACAGAAACTAATACTCTTAGCCCTCCCTTGAAAAAGAGAAAGAGAAAAATCGTGATCTACAAAATACTTGACCAGAATTTCTCAAATATATGAAAAGTCAGAGAAACATTGCAGACAAAAGAAGCGCAAGGTCACATTAGGACTAATTGTAATGTTATAACTGAGTGGGATTTTATACAAGAATGGAGACAATAGCTTAGGAAATCTAGATATACAATGACTTTTGTAAACATAATTGTTTCTGAAGGACACAGTTCATTTTATCCATGCCTTCGGGCTCTTACAACCTTTCTGTCTGTTATTATGTGTAGATTTCCTGAGCCTGGAGGCAAAGGTGTGACACAGATATCCTATTTAATGCCAGCACTCCAAAGTCTCATACTGTCTCTTGGACTAGCATCTAGCTGTGGATGTCCCTGTTAATTACCAATTACCATTTACTTCAAGAGGAAGCTTCTTTGATGAATATGGAGATCAGCACAGAGTTATGGATATAGAAATGCCATTTGGATCATATTATTGCTATGCTCCTTCAGCAAATTAACAGTAGGTTTTACTCCAGGGTATGTGACCCATCTACTCTGAGGACCTTGGCCAATTTAGCAGTGTCAGGTACGGTTTCCAACTCATGAATGAGTCTCAAATCCAATCAAAACATGTTTAGATACATGTATAACATTCGTGAAACAATTACACCCATGTATCTTTCAGGCACATCATGGATATAGGTTGCAGGGTCTGTAGTTGGGTGAGATTTTAACTTTTTCTTTTGACTAGTGTGCATACTACTTCCAGAATCATGAAGCAGGGATGTTTTCAGTTGTGCACCAGCTAGCTTATGACGTAAACTATGTTTCATGACGTAAGTGAATAGCATCTTCAATAGAAGGGCCTTACTCTCAGGTTGTGGAGCATAAACAATAAGAACCCTGTGATGTTTGAGGTGTTTATGGGACCAGCATATTTAACTCAACATGTAAGCCCATTTTTGGTGATGGTTGTTTCTGATCACACGACTGATATGCATATGATCTAACATGTATTGTGACAACAAGATACAAGATCTATACAAGGTCAAATAAGAAAAGATCCTATAACAGGAAGGGGAAGAATACAATGTACCACCCCTAACTAAAAATCTATTTGAAAGTTATTCCTCTTTCAGAACCAAAAATTATTTCCTCTAATGTAGTATTTGGTGATACCAACCATATTCTGAGATAGGCCCTATTCCCAATAATATTTGTCAACATATGATGGACTCTGTGTGTGTGTTAGTGTGTGTGTGTGTGTGTGTATACATGTTTTATGTTTTATTTTACTTTATTACATTTTGTTTTGTTTTATATTTTATATTTTTTTAAATTATGTCTTATGTAGTTTATTTAGAAAAAGAGAGATAAAGACACAACATGAAGCTGGTTGGGTAGAATGGCTGGAGGAACTGACAGCAGTGAGGGAAGTAGAAAAAATATGATCAAAATATATTGTGTGGAAATTTCTAAATAAAGAATTAATTTATGTTAAAAACTACAAATATGAACTCTTTAAAATGTTGGAATAGCTGAACATCCATAGACAAAATAAATAAAGTATATTAGGCAGGTAAGACAAGCAGCGCTTTAAAAATTTTAACTTCTATAACAATTATTTAAGAGTGAATGACAGATGATAAACACTACTTATTGGTTTAACACAATTACACCACTGGAAAAGGCAAGTGGTTCTACCCCATTTGTCAATGGTCGGAAGCTCATGACCACCTGTAATGTCAACGACAGGAGATCCTGTTCATACTTATGGTCTCTATGGATAACTCATTGATAGGCATATACTTTTGTGCACACATACATGACTAAAATAGAACAAAAATAGAGAACAATAACAATTATAAATGTCAAGTATAAAATAAAATGTCTTTAGGAAAAAGAATGATGGAGTAATATTGAAGACATCTGAAAAATTATAACATCAAAAATAATAACCCATAAAACTAAAATTAATTAACAGATTTCATTAAAATTAACATTAAGGATTAGAAAGTTAAGCAACTGACTGCATTAAGTATTTCAACACAACATGACCAGAAAAGGAATACTAATATAACTATAAAAGAAGTCAAATGCTCAAACATGAGAGTCAAACAATTTAATTTGAAATTTGTTTTAATAAATGCATTGATATAATAAGGGGAAATAGAGAAGAAACATAGTATATAAATTAATATTTAAGAATATTGTACATTGTTTTTAATAGATAATAGGCAAATGGATGGGACTAGAAAATATCATCCTGAGTGTGGTAAACCAATCACAAAATAACACACATGGTATCACTCACTGATAAGTGGATATTAGCCCAAAAGCTTGGGATACCTTAAAAAAATATTCACAGATCGTATGAAGCTCAAGAAGAAGGAAGACCAAAATGTGAGTGCTTTATTTCTTCTTAGAAGGGGGAACAAAATACTCATGGGAGGAAATACAGGGATAAAGGATGGAAAAGAGACCGAAGGAAAGACCATCCAGAGACTACCCGACATGAGAATCCATGCCATATGCAGCCATCAAACCCAGTCACTATTGCTCATGCCAAGAAGTGCTTGGTGGCAGGAGCCAGATGTTGGAGTCTCCTAAGAGACTGTACCAGAGCCCTACTGATGCAGATGAAGATGTTGGCAGCTAACCATTGGACCGAGCACAGGAATGCCAATGGAAGAGTTAGAAAAGTCTGAAGCAACTGAAGGGGTTTGCAACCCCATAGGAAGAACAACAATATCAACCAACCCAGAGCCCCCAGGGACTAAACCACCAACCAATGAGTACACATGGAGGAACTCATGGCTCCAGCCACATACGTAGCAGAGAATGGCCTTGGTTGACATCAATAGGAGGAGAAGTCCTCATCCTGTGAAGGCTCGTTTTCCCAATATAGGGTAATATAGGTGTTGAGGTTGGAATAGGTGTGTAGGAATGTGAGCATGCTCATAGAAACAGGGGGAGTTGACAGGGGATATGGGAGAGGAGGAAAGGGGGATAACATTTGAAATGTAAATACATAAAATATCCAAGAAAATATTTAAGAAAAAGAATATTATCCATTAGATGAATGCATAGTAAAAGTGTAACTTTGCGTAACTGTATATCTCCCTTAATTTGTAAGTGAAATACCATAGCATCACACTAAAATGTACAAAATTTCATAACTCCTAGGATGTGGAGGATGGTGCAAAAGAATTTAGTAGAACAGTTTGGCAATGACTTAATGAATAGCACATTCCATGGAACTCTTGGCATATTACCATGGAGAACTGAAAAGAATCATGTTACACATATGTTCACAGCCTGATTTGGTAGCAGCCCCAAAGTAAAAATAACCCATGCCTCTTCAGTGAGTGCTTCAATATAAAGCCTGCATCCATGTCGTATTTCATCAATAAAGTGAGAAATACTATAAATACACACAGGTTAGATTAACCGCAGGGATGTTTTATTGTGAGTGATAATCTAAAAACGAACAGTGTAGATTTCCTTTCATAAAGAATTTTATAAAAATAAAATTAATGGGTGATAGCATAATGGATATTAGTAACCTGGGGACTGGGCTCTGAGGCAAATCATAAAGCTACAAGCAACATATAGATGATGGGAAACAGGGTGATGGAAATGTTCTTCACTTTATTAGTATTTCTAGCCTTCTGTTGCCATTTCATTGTACTATTTTTGTGGGCAGAACATTTCAAAAGGATGCTCTGTGTGTCTTTGAGATATATTGCAAAATCGAATATGGATTTATGTACTATTTCAAAATAAATGATACAATGGCAAATAAACTAAATAAGGGCTGAATATTCAGACAGCAAATCGCTGAAAATTTTGCCTATAGGCAAAAAAATCGGTATTATATACAATAATTAAACAATATAAACATAAGCAAGAGAGTCAAGAATCTGAGATAGAAGAGGGATAGCAGTGATCATTATTTTGCTTCTTATGCAGATGTTCTATGAATCATGTCGAAGCAATTATGAAGCATGGAGAAGCTGCCTCAGTCTTTCTTCTTAATATTTTAAATGTCAGAGATGTTAGATCTGGAAATATACAGTACTATTGTACATTGTTTAAATCCTCTTCACCTAGCTTCAGATTAGGTTTTCCTTGCCCTTAAGTAAAATCAAATGATGCATATGTATATATATATATATATATATATATATATATATATATGTGTGTGTGTGTGTATTATATCATCATAGTATTGTTGGCATTATTATAAAAATCTGTACGTGGACAGAGTTCAAGCTTGTGAATTCACTTATGAAAGCATTTGAGTCAGGCCTTTCAAGGGTGTGACTTCTTAGCTACAGCTATTCCCTCATTGACTTTAATTGTTGCTTTTCCCTCCAGAGTTTTATGTCAACATGATCTCATTTTCATTATGTTTAAAATAAGTCACAGCACGTAATTATGTCATTTGTTCTTTATAAATTGGACAGGAAGGATGTTGCACACTGGCAAGTTCGTGTCTTCAATTCTATCACGAAGTAGATGCTCCTAAATCAATACTGTATCTTCTCTATTTCACAAAATATGCTAAATGTCAGAATTCAATGCGTGTCCTGTTTCTATGAACTTACTTAGTTTCTTAGGATATGGGGGATCAGTGATGCTACCTGTGGTTTATTTGCTAATAGGCTAAAATGAAAAGTTACAAAAGCATAACTTCGAATATCTAGATACAACAGTTTTAAAAATTCATACTGGCTGTCATCAAGTTTTGTTTAGATAGAACTACCAGCACCCAACTAACCTTAGGAAGTAATATAACGTAAAATATATGATACTTAAAAAAAAATCTCTTTCAGGAAAAGGACCTCCTAAGACCATAAATGCTAGCCAGTGGAGGTGAAGCTTCTAGATGAATACTATTGAAGGAGAAAAGTAATCAATACAACATACCTAGAAACCCTGAAAGCCACCAGACCCATCCTGTAAAATCCAGTTGGATTTAAAATCTACAATATGGATTCCATAATTGGCAAAGTTGGACTGTCCAAAAATCTGAGACTATATTGGAATGGGTCCTAGGGTAAAACCTATCCCTATATAATTCTGCTATAAGAACACAGAAATAAAACGACTCATAAGGACTTAGTGTCATAACAGTAGTTCAATGCATCACTCAGCCTTCATCAGAAAAGCTCTTAAAGGAGATGGTAGTTATCACAGAGGCCCACAAATACACAATATGCAGAGAGGGAAAGAAATTGGAACACATTGGAAACCCTAAATGGGGTATCTTTATCACACCCTTCCCCTCCAGGCTCAGGGATCTCTGCAGAACAACCAGAAAGACTGTAAGAGTCAGATATGGTGGATGACTCTAATGTAAGAGCCACTACCAAATACAATAGGACGGATACATAGATGAACTCTCAGAGACTCTGACAGCATTCATAAGTCCATTACAGGTTCAGATTAACAATATCACAGAAAAGAGAATAAGAAGTGGACACAACATTCTACTGCTATCCTAGAAGCTATTTGTAGTTGATGGTTTCTGGGAAAGGGAAACTGAGTTTTCTCCAATGGAGTCTCACCCTGTATATCAAATACACTTCAAGACCAACCCCATGCTTTGATTGGGTATAGTTGTCCAACACAAAGCAGATGCCATGCTCTGCATGCATTTTTCATTTTGTTTTAATTTTCTTGTTTTGTGTGAATGTGTATTTGTGTGTGTGAGAGAGAGAGAGAAAGAGAGAGAGAGACAGAGACAGAGACAGAGAGACAGAGACAGAGACAGACAAAGAGAAAGAGAGAAAAACAGACAGGGAGGGAGGAGAGGGGAGAAAGGGGTTGAAAGAAAGGAGAGAAGAACAAAGTGAGAAAAAGGACAATAAAAATATGGTCAGTCTTATAGATAGAAGTGTAGTAGGGATGAACTTGTAGGTGTTGGGAAAGAGAAAGAATATGATCAAAATATAGTATATAAAAATTAGTCAAAATATTAACAGAAATAATTTATAACAATTGTACAAATATTACTATGCCATACACTATTTTTATTCCAACAACAAATTAAAGTTATTAATTTTTATGAATTATCTACTTTTCTAAAATATAAATACAGAGAAATATACAATATTTGTACATTTTCTAGTTTCTTTAGATAAGATCGTTTACTTAATCTCTGGACTATAATCTACTTTTAAGCCTGAGCTTTCATCACTACTTTTAACAAGCTGAACTTCATCACAGTGTTGCACATACTAAAATAATCTTTAATGCTCTGATGATTATAAATTAACTGCAGCTAGCAATATTTATGCTATTAGATACCCTTTCTGATTCATTGAATTGTAGCCTAATATAAGTTTTTGATAACAATTTTCATAAAAGAGCATTAGTCTCAGGGAGCCTTCTATCTGTTATACCTCCATGGTGTGGCTTATGTACCTATTCACTGATAATTTTCCATAGATTTTGCTAGAGTACAGAGAATGCTCGGTAGAGGAAGCGGGCTGTACTCTCTGTTCATTTAATGACTCTGCTTCCTTGATTGATCTTATTTTGAGCATTTTGTTTTCCTCAGTTCTCTCTTGGGGATAGGAAGCATTCTTTGAATTTAGTATGATTTAAGAAACATAGTTTCCACTTATGAAAACACTTATGCATCCAGTTTCAGTAAAAAAAAAAAAGGCAGATATTTATCTGCATAGTCCCCTTCTCCTTATTTCTTAAACTACCTTCCTTCTGCACAGATGTTTAAAACTTTCAGGTGCAGGAGAAGATTCATTTTATCTTATTGCACCTGGAGATAAATAGTTGTAACAATAAAGCAAAAATAAACAAGGAAACGGAAATCAAACTCATCCTTAATTACTCAACTTTTTAAGGATTTACATAAAATTAGTTATTCTGAAGTCATTACCTAAGGAATCAATTTTCATATTTTTGTTTAATTTCACTTGGGAGAAGAGAGGAATGCTAGACTTGTTCTATGCTCAATTCTACAACTGAGTTCAAAGAGGTAAAAATAGTAAATTATTCCTAAGAATAAAGAATAGTTTATGCATAAAAATGATAATTAAGTTTCAAATCTCTTGTATGTAAAAATTGTATAAATATTACATGCATCAAGAAAGACAAATCTTATCAGTGGGGCATCATAGTTTTTTTTTTTTTTTTTTGGTTCTTTTTTTCGGAGCTGGGGACCGAACCCAGGGCCTTGCGCTTCTTAGGCAAGCGCTCTAACCACTGAGCTAAATCCCCAACCCCTATAGTTTCTCTCCAATACCTGACGCTAAAGAGATGCAGCTGATCATTTTTTTCAGAAACATATTTAGAAGACAGACGACCTCTGACAGTAAGCCTGACAATTAGATAAATTCAGCAAAAATGAGCTGGGGTATCAGGAAAGTCTCTACAGATAGAGTGGAACACGCTACATGCTACATATAACCAAGTGAAGGTCGGAGCACCCTAGGAAAGAATTTGGACTTCCCATGTCTGAAGATCTCTCTCAGTACACTGCCTCTTAGTCTTCTATGCCAAAAATAAATAATCTTTTCTTGTATTCCGGTGTCCATCTGTTAATGAAGTGAAAGGTCTGAATCAGCTTCACCCTTTCTTATTATCCCCTAAGTACTCTGTGACCAGGATCTATCCTTAAGGAGCTCATGATTGCAAAACAAATGGACATTTTTTAAAAAATGTAATTATGAAACATGCATCATATGCTAAAATTAATAAGATAAGTAAAGTTCTGTAGGAGTATAAAGCAAAGAAAAATATAAAGTGTGGTGGCTAAGGCTGTCTTAAGAGTCCATTGCTCTCAAATGCATAAAAAGCCAGTAATTACTCAGGCTCTTCTACAGGGACTAATGGAATGAGTATACATCACAAAGTGGACAAGCCTGACATCCTCAAGGCTAGGTATCCAGCAGTGCCTACAGACTGTAGATCCTGGGATCCAGTCCCCGGGGCTGGAAAAATCAGCACCGCAATGTGATAATAAAAGCCTGGAGAAATTCTAAAGGTCCACTAGTCCTGAATTCGGCTCTGGAAGCTGCATGCAGCTGGGTTTTGAGGTTCATAAAGTCTAGAAGCAGCAGCAGCTCAGCAGCAGGACACACAATTTTTCCATGAATTTCCTTAAAACCTGGGAAACTGTTGCAATCGCTTCCCAGTCTAGGGTAGAACCCCCCCTTATCAATTCATCAAAAGATTCACTCGGGCATGGCCAGAGCTATCTTCATTGATAGCAGATGTAATCAGTTGACAAACAAAATTATCACTCATGCTCTAATGCACAAAAATCCCTCCTTTCATATGTTATATAGTGTCAATGTATGTCATTCTACAAATGACCATTTGCTTGATCATTTATTCTAGCTCCTTCTGTCTTGTATTACTAACCTACTGATTACATCATCATGTTATCTTTATATTTCTCAATACTCCCTTTTATATTCCACTTATGTTTCTATGACAGATACTACAGCCTATGTAGTGAAAGTTTGACATTAGGTATACTTTCGTATGTAGCACTTTGAAGTTAAGGAGAGGAAAATTTGAGTAACTACATCCAGAGAGCTTCTACTGAGCAGTAGCAGTGGGGCAAGAAGGTGATGGTGAGAAAATGTCTGATTTCTGAGGTGGCCAATTTTTACATTTTTACAATCAATGCATTCATTCAAATGAAGTTTTTTGCCTCCATACTTCCAAAAGTGTCCACTATACTCTGCCTCTCAACTCTGGTGAGCTGGGAACCATTGCACACCATTGTTTTTTTGGGTGGAATAAACTCTATTCAAGCCACAGAATTTTCCATGTCAGTTTAGAACCTACAGATAGTTCAACCATTTGTACCAAAATCCTGAGAAGAAGGCTTGATATCTACTCTTTTGTCATTGTTGTTTTGTTTTGTTTTGTTTCGTTTCTTTTATCTTGAAGCAATGCTGGTGTCTGTGGGCCTATAACCCAAGAAGGTGTTCTTGCCTCCAAAGTAGACTGTCCTGTTAATAGGCTCTGCAATGCTGTTCTCACCCCATAACTCAATTTACTTTTATTCTCTTTCCTTCTAGAAAAGATTATGTTTCTGTAAAAATATATAGCACCCCAATTATTTTCCAGTTCACTTAGTTTTTACTACCGCATGAGCACAGGAGAATAACTTAAGATCACAGACTCAACTGAAACCTAAAATTGGATCTTTAATTTTACAAGGTCATTTTCAAGAAAGAACAAGATGATTAAATGGGCCTTATTGTAAAATTGTATTATGACTCTAAAGAAATAAAATGAAGCAATTTATTAATAATTTTCTCACCTAAAGTTCAGAAAAAGTACTTTAATATTAGTGTCAAATGCCTTTCCACTGAGTAGAACCATATATATTTTATGAAGTATTGGAAAGTATAACATAAAAATGTGACAGAGAAATCCATTCTAAATTAACATAGAAGACAGAAATCAGCTAAGTCATTTAAACATGACCTGATGGTCCACTGGGCTCTTGGTATGCCATCTTTAGAGGTCTTCAGAAGGAAAATGAGGACAAGATATGAAAAACTCAGAGCAAAACAGGACAAATAAACCTAACCCCATCAGTAAAGAAAATGGACATTACAGCCTAGAAATGTGAACTCAGTCTTGGAAACACATATAATCATGGAAGGCAAGAACTGGAGTCAATATAACAAAGACAATAGTTATCTCTTATAAA